>NC_028639.1:62952014-62964579 GCF_001406875.1 Solanum pennellii
ATATATATATATATATATTTATCATCAGCTTGTAATTAAAATTAATTATTTTACTTTGTTAAAATTGAGAAGCTCGTTGATTAACTAATACAAATTCATTTTTTATTTAAGGTTTAGCCAATTTTATTTTATTAGCTCAAATTGGCCATTTATCAAATCCAACCCATTTCCCTTTAATCCATTTAAGAG
Organism: Solanum pennellii; assembly: GCF_001406875.1. Classification (NCBI taxonomy): domain Eukaryota; kingdom Viridiplantae; phylum Streptophyta; class Magnoliopsida; order Solanales; family Solanaceae; genus Solanum; species Solanum pennellii. The sequence goes on from NC_028639.1 coordinate 62,952,204, forward strand.
GCCAGATTTGGGCCTTTTCTTCAAAATCTTCAGCCCATCAGAAACCCAGTTCCAAAATTAATTCCCAGGCCCAAACGTCCATCCCATTTCTATTCCTAATCCCGGGCCAACCCCTTTTAATTTTTAACCCAACCCACTTCATCCTAACTCGCCCAATCCTTAACTCGACCCGACCCAACTTCCCCCCCTTCCTTCTTCCCCTTTCCCTCGTCTAAAATTCCCAGAAAAGCGCCCAGACGCGACAAATCCCTAGAACCCACGCGCTAATCCCCCAGAATTTCCCCTCCCTCTTTCTCCTTCTTCACGCGACCCAGACAGAAACCCCGAAACCCAGACGCGAAAGGGAGAAATTTCCAGAAATTCCCGTCTCCTTCACGCGCAAGACCTTCCCCAAACGCCCTCCTCTCTCTCCTTCTCTCCAATCGCGCGTGAACGAAGCAAGGAATAACGAAACCTGCGGTAGCAGCTGTCTCTTGTCGTTCTCTCGCAACGTCTCTCTCGCTCGTACGACCTTGCAGCACTAGACGACGCGAGAATCATCCTTGTTCGTCCTTGTTAGCACGAGATTGAGCCACGTTGTTTGCCAAGGACGAAGGACTCATCTCCACCCTCCACCTCCCCTTTTTCATTCAAGTCATCCGCATTTTGGATAAGATTTGGAGATTTCGAATTTCGAATTTGGAAATGGGCCGAAATCGTTCTGCCAGCCCTCTCCCTTCGAAACCCTAGTATTTGTTTTTCTCCTATATAAACCCCTTCATCCGATAAACTTGGGGTTGGAAAATTTTTGGGAAAATTCTTTTGGTTGTTCTGTTTATTTCCGAGGGAACTAAAAGAGATTTTTAGGGCGAATCTTTGGGTTGGAAAAATTGGGGTGAAAAATAAAAACTTGGCTGGATTTTCGTTTCTATAGTATTGATAGATACAGCGGAGGTTTCCTCTTTTCTGAAAATTTCAGCTGCTTCCAAGCTCATTTTTATAACAACACAAGGGTCTTTTCTTCTTTTTCTCTTTTGGATTTTGGTTGAGAAGATCCAAAACAGGGAAAGGATCTAGATTTGCTCGGTTTTCCTGCTTTCCATTGCTCCTGTTTTTGCTCGTGGGAGTCCTTAAGATCGCGCTCCGGTGTTGAAGTCGCCCGCTGCTCGTTATCGTCCCACTTCGTTGCTCCAAGAAAGGTAATCAGCTTGTCTCACAGCCTTTCTTGTTTCTTTTGAGGTTTTTTGACGCCTATTTTATCTTGTGTGTGCTGTGTTTAGGCATTAGAGGGGTTGATTTAGGAATGTGTCTTTCTTTTTCTTTAGCGAGTATGAAGTTTCATGTCGGCTTTTCTTCTCTTTCTTCCTGTATGCTTCCACTTCGTTAAGTGTCGTTTGGAGTTGCTCGTATCCAGTACTTTAGCTTCGATTGTCATTGTGTTCTTGCTTGAATATGTAAATTCAAATTGGGCTCTCGTATTGCATGTCGGATAGTCCTTATTTACTTTCCTTGAGGGTGTTGTGTGAGGTTTGATTGCAGTTTATCTCATTCTTTTGTAAGAATCGTGGAATCAATATTCTTTAGTTTCGAAAATCACTGTTTATTAACATGAGTTTTGAGCATATGGTTGCCTTATTCCACGCTGCCCTCTCTTGTTTAAATTTTTTTTTAAAAAAAAAAAAAGAAAAAAAATAGCATGTAGGTTTGCCTGCTCCATTCTTACTTCCTATGAACTGCTGGCTGTCTTTTAGTATTGGCATGTTTTTTTTTAATTCAAAGATTTTTCTTCTTTCTTCTTTTTCTCCTATATGTTAGCTTAAAGGCTTAGAGTTGGCAAAGCCTAAAAAGGAGTTGTATGCTTACAAGTGTTAAGTTACTTGTTAATGTTCATTTTCTGTTGGTATGCAAGTGGTCCAAGGTCATGCAGATCTTTATCTGAATTATAGTTCTAATCGTCATAGTCATAAAGCTTTATTTGAAATAGATTTAAGCATTGCAGAAGCCCTTTTAAAATGTCTCAAACATTAATTACTCTATTAAGTATCCCCAGAGCTTTGGAATGTCTTTTGTCTAAGCTACAGTTTAATCATGTGATATGTCTTGTTTTCTACTCGTAGTGTCAAAATCAAATTTATTAGTCTATGAATTTAATATTGATGATCCCCTTTCGTTCCGAGCGAATGTTTCTTCACTTACTTGTTTTCATGTCTTTCGTGTTGCATGTGAACCTATCTGAGCTCGTCATGAACTCCTCCTCCTTTGCAACATGAGAGAGTCATTAAGACTCGATCTATTTTCATCGAATCTCCCACCTCAAATCTGGAGTACAGATCCGAAGTTTCAAGAACTGAAGATTGAAGAAAATCCAAAAGGGATTAGAAGACTTCTTCATTTATATTTTGTATTTTTTTTTATTTTGTAATGGGCATAAGCCCCCTTGTCATTTTTTTTACGTCCCTATATTTATTCTTGTATGTTTAGATTAGGACAGGTGAAGTGGGTCAAAACCCCAACAAGAAATGGGTTTATAAAACCCAAAAGCAGGTGGGTCCAAATTTCGGTCAAGGCGAACAGAACCCGAAATTGGACCCAAATCTCTCTCTCTCTCTCTCTCTCTCTCTCTCNTCCAGTACTTTAGCTTCGATTGTCATTGTGTTCTTCCTTGAATATGTAAATTCAAATTGGGCTCTCGTATTGCATGTCGGATAGTCCTTATTTACTTTCCTTGAGGGTGTTGTGTGAGGTTTGATTGCAGTTTATCTCATTCATTTGTAAGAATCGTGGAATCAATATTCTTTAGTTTCAAAAATCACTGTTTATTAACATGAGTTTTGAGCATATGGTTGCCTTATTCCACGCTGCCCTCTCTTGTTTAAATTTTTTTTTTTTTTAAAAAAAAAGAAAAAAAATAGCATGTAGGTTTGCCTGCTCCATTCTTACTTCCTATGAACTGCTGGCTGTCTTTTAGTATTGGCATGTTTTTTTTTAATTCAAAGATTTTTCTTCTTTCTTCTTTTTCTCCTATATGTTAGCTTAAAGGCTTAGAGTTGGCAAAGCCTAAAAAGGAGTTGTATGCTTACAAGTGTTAAGTTACTTGTTAATGTTCATTTTCTGTTGGTATGCAAGTGGTCCAAGGTCATGCAGATCTTTATCTGAATTATAGTTCTAATCGTCATAGTCATAAAGCTTTATTTGAAATAGATTTAAGCATTGCAGAAGCCCTTTTAAAATGTCTCAAACATTAATTACTCTATTAAGTATCCCCAGAGCTTTGGAATGTCTTTTGTCTAAGCTACAGTTTAATCATGTGATATGTCTTGTTTTCTACTCGTAGTGTCAAAATCAAATTTATTAGTCTATGAATTTAATATTGATGATCCCCTTTCGTTCCGAGCGAATGTTTCTTCACTTACTTGTTTTCATGTCTTTCGTGTTGCATGTGAACCTATCTGAGCTCGTCATGAACTCCTCCTCCTTTGCAACATGAGAGAGTCATTAAGACTCGATCTATTTTCATCGAATCTCCCACCTCAAATCTGGAGTACAGATCCGAAGTTTCAAGAACTGAAGATTGAAGAAAATCCAAAAGGGATTAGAAGACTTCTTCATTTATATTTTGTATTTTTTTTTATTTTGTAATGGGCATAAGCCCCCTTGTCATTTTTTTTACGTCCCTATATTTATTCTTGTATGTTTAGATTAGGACAGGTGAAGTGGGTCAAAACCCCAACAAGAAATGGGTTTATAAAACCCAAAAGCAGGTGGGTCCAAATTTCGGTCAAGGCGAACAGAACCCGAAATTGGACCCAAATCTCTCTCTCTCTCTCTCTCTCTCTCTCTCACTCTCTCTCTTTATTACTTGTTTATGTGTTTGTTTAAATGTTGTTAGTTAGGGTTAGAAAAACTCCAACCCCGTCGAACGCCTTTCTATTTTGTCAAACCTAAAACTAACTTAAATCTTAACACGATAAATATTTCAAATTCATAAGTGTGTCTAGATAAAAACTTTAGGAAGTTTAACTCAAAATTCGCAAATCTTAAAAAATAGTAGTCAAATGGTTAGTTATCGGAAAGCCGCACTAAGCGGAACGACTTAGGTGCCTTCAAAAACTTCCTAAGACGTTAATAAGAATCCCCGAACCCCCTTTTTAAAAGTTTTTCAAACGACTTTTTCTGTTTAAGTTATTTGAAAACAAGTTTTCTTAATTTTCCTTAAAAATTAAGTGGCGACTCCTAAAAGTCAAAATCTCTTAAAACAAAATAAACTCTTTTCGATATTTTTCGATAAAACAGAATGACGACTCCGCTGGGGATGCGGAGGATTCTAACCCTAAGATTAACTTATTTGACTATTTGCGATAAACTTTTTATTTGCTTAGTTGTTTTAAATTTCGAAACTGTTGCATTTCATGGCATATTTCCGCCAAACGGCAGATAGTTTGCATTAGGAAACGGAAGTTACGCGGCTTACCGCAACTTTCTTCAGATATACCCAAGAAATCGTTTGGGAGTATCAAACAAATATTTGGAATGCGGTCATCCGGCGTTGTTTGGTAGCCCTACCCCGACGTTTGTCCGACTCGGGTAACCGTTAATTTGAAAACAATTCTAGAAAGCCTAAGATAGAGCGAAACCAAAACCAAGTTAAGCATCAGCCTAAGACGGCTTAATACCCAAGGCGTATTAAGTCCATTTTAGTAGAAAAACCGCCAAAATCGTGTCTAAGGTCTTCGACCTCACGACGCATCATATTGTTTGACATACGAATAAATGTATGTGTGAAAACCAACTTGGGAGTGGGGAAAAATCTAACGGGTTTCTATTTTACAGACATGGATCGCTTCTCGAAGTTTGATATGGTCGTCTCAGCACCACCTCAGCTTACGATGTGGTACAACGATTTGGATGGGGATCATAGGAGAACCCTTAACAAGTACGTAGGTGCCTTAACCGAACTGGTCAACATGAATGGTTGGCCAGAACTAATTGAGGTGCTTACGGGGTATTAGGACAGTCAGAAGATGGTTTTTCGTTTCGGAACAGCCGAAATTACCCCAACGCTGGAAGAAATAAGGGATTGTATAGACACCGTAGGCACTGGGATAGAAGAGCCCGAAAACAAGAGGATATTTTCATCCCCAACAAACCTTCCGTAGAGAATATTGCGGATTGATTTGGACTAAGGAAAGACTTCGCTTATTGGTGTCAGGATTCCCACGTGGCGTTTAGAGATCTCTATATTCGATTTGGACACGCGAGTTTCTACGCCGCGTACAATCGGGAGTTTAAGATCTCCTACAGAGAGTGGAACGAGGTCCGTCCCTTAGCGTTTGCCGTGGCATTGTTGGGAACAATGGTCTTCCCGCACGGTCCGCGTTTGAGCATCAACACCAGAGTCATAACACTCGTCCACACTTTGTTCAAAGGATACGAAAATCAAGGAACAACAAAATACTACCCCGTAGCTCCAGTCATACTATCTGACATGTATCGGGCCTTAGGGAGGTGCAAAGAAGGACACCGATACTTCCAAGGGTGTAACTTACTCCTCCAATGGTGGATCCTCAGCCATTTGGCGAAGGGTGCTGGGACTCGGGAATTACACACCCTCGACAACAAAAACACTCTCAAGGACTTAAATGACTATCTACACTGGGAAAATATGGACAATCGGAGAACAAGGGGAGATGGGCCCAAATTTTCTCCGAATTGAGAGAAGAGGACCTCCAATGGATGCTCGACCGTTTTATATCCAAAGAAGTTGTCGTGGAGAGTCGCAGATATGTCGAGCTCCCTCTACTAGGCATTCGGGGAATTCGCCCTTACGCGCCATTTTGAGTCTTGCGACAATTCGGAAGAAAACAAACCGTGCCCAGAGAAGCGTACTATGGCGCTTATGTGTATGACATCGGAGATGACAGAGTGCATGACGCTTCGGAAATGTTCAGAGAATGGAAAAACGCCAAGCGCATGGATAAAAACACTATCGCCCCTGACCGATTCAATGCTGGATATGACGAAGGTTACAAACAATGGCTGAAGAAGGACATACAAAACATCTCATTTCAGACTCCGCGTAGCTTTCGAAGTGTAACGGACAGAGAAGCCAAAGCAGTGGCCGAACTGCAAGAGATAAAGGAAGAGGCCAAGGAGGTGTATGCTAAGTTTGTAGAGAATCAGGACGCTCTTGAGAGGGGAACTCGAGAGGTCGAAAGACTGAGGCAGGGGTATGATGATTTTGACAACTGGATCCAGCAGAAAATCGAGAGGATGCGATACGAGAGTCTGGAAGACAAAGGACGTCTGGGTGAGGGTTTTCTACTGATGATGAGGTATATGTTTCAGCAACACAAAATCCAGAAAGACGACGACGGAGCAGGATCATCCGGAGCAGCATAGTGGACTTCACCCCTGCGTGGGTTTTTACTTGTATTTACACTACTTTAGCCCCTGCGTGGGCCTGATTTTGTTGCACTTTCGAATGGCCCCTGCGTGGGTTTGTCTTTATGTCTGTTTCCCCTTTTCGAACTTTTTATTCATTAGTAAATGTTATTTTGGGGGGAATTGTTTATTTGGTTTAAATTCACACGTACATCATTCGAATGCGCTAGGCCTACCCTTAGCACAAAAGGGTCCCCATGTATGTTTTAGGACGCGATATATATGTGTGTTTAAATGCTTATGTGTTATGTTGCTTTGAATGAGGATATCGAAAACCCACTCCTAGCCAGAAATTCCAAAGAATATACGGAAGCCACTATTACAAATGTCCGACCAAAATTCCCAAGTCTCAAGTTTCTCACTCAAAAGGCCATCTCCCATACCACAAATCCTAAATACTGCTCTATCGTCTCAGGAAAGGTGAATCATCGCTATGGACAAAGGCAAGAACGTCCAGACGGAGCTCACTGAAGAGGAGTTGCGAAGAAAGATTGAACGAGTCACTCGAGAAATTCAAAAGGTTAAGGAGGAAGGACTCAAAGTTGACATGACCACGGCAATCTACAAAGCTGCAGCCGTGACATTGGATGAGGATTTGGTGTCGCAAATAAAAATAAAGAAAGAGGTTGAGATGGAAACCGAGAGCTTGAGGAAAAGGTTGAACATGCTTCGTTTGAAGGTGCACGAAGGAAAGGCGAGAGAGGCAAAGATAGATGTTGAGACTGCCGTATTGTTGGCCAAAAGTGCGTCACTTGATAAAGAATTGACGACCCGTAGCAACTTGAAGGGCGGAAAATACCTCGCCTGTAAACAGGGAGCAGACGACAATGGCCCCGACAACGAATTTGCTGAGGAGGACGATGAGGAGGAAATCGTCTACAAGCCTCCATTTCCGATTGTCTGAAAGGAAAGGAGTGACGCAACCACAGGACGAGAAATCACCAAAATGTTATCGTCATCTTCTAGGAATTTCAATGTTGTCTTTCAATTTCCTTTGTAATCGCAATGAAAGAGTGAATGAAAATATTTCATCCTAAACTCGAACTACGTTGGGCCTGAATTTTCCTTGTGAGATACGTAGGCAGCCTTCCCCGCCCCGGCCCCTATCTCTAAAAAAATTTTTCATTCTCCTTCATGTTACGAAGATATGAAGATAAGATCAACGGGCATCAAAAATCAGCTGCAAGAAGACCATAGCTCAACGTGATTCAGCCTTCCCGAGATAGCGTTAAACAAGCAAATTCCTGTTTGTTTAAAAATGTATTTCCTTCCTCATTTCGTGGGTTAAAGATATCCTCAAACAAAGCGACTTGTGTGTTTATCTGCTTTCTGTGTGATATTATGCATTTTGTACTCCGAATATGCGCTAACAAATTTGCCTTTAAGTTGTTTCACTTCTCAGGTACTTTTAACTGGTCTGTGTCGATCAAAGCTGGCAGATCATCCTTACTTCACCAGATCGAAAGGTCCTACAGATTCCTTCCCCGGACCAAACTCAGACAGAGGAAATACAGCTATGGGAGACAATAACGATGAAGTTAGTCTCACAGACGTTGTGGTGGATCAGCCCACCGTGGCAGAACAAAATGAACTAATCGCGCAACTGATGCAACAGATAGCCGACATGAGAGTCGAGATGCAGCGGAGGCAGGACACGCCCCCACCTGGATTTGGACCTAATTTTGTTGATGCAAGGCCTCCGATGTACTTCCCCTCGTCAAACTTGGATCCAACTCAGAACCAGCCGTCAACACCCGTGCATAATCCGTCTGGGATAGATTTAACAACCCAAAACCCCCAGTATGCTTCCGTATCTTATCAAACACCCTCACCGCTTCTAAATAACCCTCCTCAAATGCCACCACACCCCCAGAATACTCAAACAGCCCCACCACCCCAGAATCAAAATCAAAATCCAACCGCCTTCAACCCCCAAACACCGCATCCCCGCTTAAACCAAAACACTAATCCTCAAACCTACCCACAAAACTACCAAACTGCTCAAAATGTCCCAAGTCCTTCTATAGCCCCACCCCTCCCAAAAAGAACCACATTCCAAGTTCCCATTTCGGCCGAGCATGAGGTGCACGGTTCCGAGTTGGATCACTACGAGGATCAGGAGAGAGAGTGGAAGGCAAGGGAGGAAGCAAAGATCGACATAAAGGAGGAGATTAAGAGGGCTATGAGAGAGTTGCAGTGCGTTCCAGACATCGCCGGATTGAGTTATGCAGAATTATGTATCCACCCAGACTTGAACCTTCCAGAAGGGTTCAAAATCCCGAAGTTTGATACCTTCAGAGGGGTAGGCAACCCCATGGCGCATTTGAGAGCGTACTGCGACCAGCTCGTGGGAGTTGGCAAAGATGAGGCTTTATTGATGAGGCTTTTCAGCCGGAGTCTGTGCGGGGAGGCCCTGGAATGGTTTACGTCACACGAAACCAGGCAGTGGCCCAGTTGGAGCGCGCTAGCTAAAGACTTCATTGATCGATTCGCGTACGATGTTGAGATAGTCCCCGATCGATATTCTTTAGAGAAAATGAAGCAGAAGTCGACGGAAAGCTATCGGGAATTTGCCTACAGATGGAGATAAGAAGCAGCGAGGGTGAGGCCTCCAATGACTGAAAAGGAGATTGTAGAAGTGTTTGTGCGGGTGCAAGAGCCCGAATACTATGACAGAATCATTTTGTTAATCGGAGCCAAATTCGCCGAGATAATCAAAGTTGGTGAGACTATCAAAGACGGTCTGAAGTCGGGGAAGATAGCCCGAGTATCCGCATCGCCTGGATCTTCCGGATTGATGAGGAAGAAGAGAGAGGAGGTTGCCGCTATTTCATACGGGGGAAGAAAAATCCCCAGAAACTCATTGCATCCTCAAGATCGCTCCAAGCCTCCGCCAAAGTCTCACCAAACCTATCGCCCACAATCCAATCATTCCAGCAACTACAATGCTGCCCCCACTTATCCAGATGCCCAAATTTGTCGTATCAAAATCCACCCCCAAATCTCCAAAATTTTCCCTCCATGTATCCAAATTACCCCCAATCTTATCAAATCCCACCCCCTTATCAGAATAGCGCTCCCAACTGTGCCAATGTACAGTCGAGCTATCGAGCACCTTCCCCCACATATCAAGTCCAAGCTCCAGCATATCAAAGCCCCCTCCCGAATTACCAAGCTCCAGTGCCAAATTACCAGATAAACCCCTACCCTAGAAACCAAGCTCCTCGCCCAAATGCTCGCAATTATCAACAGGTTGCACCCCCTTAGCAAAGCGGGTATGATCCTTCTCGTCCCAGGTTTGAGAAGAGGCCCTCGAGAAACTTTACCGCGCTGCCTGAAAGCCGGACCAAGCTATTTGAAAGATTATCTGCGGCCGGATACATCCACCCTGTGGGGCCCAAGCCCGTGGATGTCAACTCTAAGTTCTACAAACCGGAGCAGAGATGTGCTTATCATTCCAACAGCGTTGGACATGACACAGAAGACTGTATCAATCTTAAGCACAAGATCCAGGATCTGATCGACCAGGAAGTGGTCTCCCTCCAGCCTGCGGCGCCGAACATCAATACAAATACGTTGCCGAATCATGGGGGTGGAAACATTAATATGATAGAAACAGACGAAGATGAGTGTGAAACCAAGAGGATTACTCCTGTTGCGCAGGAAGACTTGGAAAAGACTGTCGCTTCTTTAAGCGTCAAGGAAAAAGGAGAGTTCGTTATTCTGACACCTACGAAGGTTGTTGCCTTGGTGCCCTCAAAAACTCTCGCCAAACCCAAGTTTGTCATAGAAACGGTCGTGGCCCAAGGCATGACTAGGTCCGGAAGATGCTACACTCCTGATGAGCTTGCTCTCGGAGGACAAAAGAAAGACCATGCCAAGAGACCAATAAGCGAAGCAGAAGCCGAGGAGTTCTGGAGGAGGATGCAACCTAAAGATTACTCCATTGTCAAACACTTGGAGAAGACTCCGGCTCAGATCTCCGTATGGGCCCTACTGATGAGCTTCTGGTCCCACAGACAGGCTTTGATGAAAGCTCTGGATGACACGTACGTGCCCTCAGGTACAAGCAGCGATAACGTAGCTGCCATGATTCATCAAGTCATTCGGGGACACCGCATCAGCTTCTGCGACGATGAATTGCCAGCCGAAGGGAGATCCCACAACAAAGCTCTACACGTCACTGTGATATGCCGCGGAAAGGTCGTCAATCGTGTTTTGGTAGATGATGGATCTGGTTTGAACATATGCCCCTTGTCAACATTGAAACAGCTGAGGTTTGACCTCGGAAAATTGGAGCAAAACCAGGTTAATGTAAGAGCGTTTGATGGTGTGCAAAGAGACACATTGGGGGCGGTGAACTTGACCCTCCAAATGGGCCCCGCGGAGTTCAACGCGAAATTCCAAGTGTTGGATATCGACACCAGCTATAACCTTCTTTTGGGAAGGCCGTTCATTCACATGGCTGGAGCCGTCCCCTCCACTCTCCATCAAATGATGAAGCTGGTATGGAAAAATGAGGAGCTAGTTGTTCATGGTGAAAGAAGCCACTCAAGCAAGCAGGTGCCGGTCTTTGACGAGACGCCGCAAGGTTCGGATTTTTACACGGTGGAGTTGGTAAATGCCACCGATGAGGATTTGATCCCGCAGACCCCCATGCCGGCCGTGTACAGAATGATCGTCACGGTAATGCTGCAGAACGGGTTCGAGCCAGGTTTCGGATTGGGAAGAGATTCCCAAGGGATCATTGAACCTGTTCCGGTCCTCGCTAAAGGATTCAAGTATGGTTTGGGGTACATCCCCACAGATGACGATGTGAAGATGAAGAAGAAAAAGGATCAAGAGTTGGCTAAACCGATCCCGCATCTATATCAATCCTTTCCAGTCCGGGAGTATGCTGAGCCTGAAGACCGTGGGGAAGGAATCTGTGACCTCTTCAAGGAGATCAATGCTATTATCGAGGAAGAGGTTGAGCCAGCTGGTATTCGTGATGCTGAACTAGGGGAGATGCTACGGAATTATACTTCCACGCCAATCCTGATGTCCCGAACTCTTTGGTAGAAAGGAGTTATTTTATGCATACTAAAATCGGTGGTTGTCCGGAAGAGGCCCGAGACCCACCATTTCTGCATTTTCTTAGTTGTTCGAATTTTGAATTTTCGTTGTGATGCTTAAAAAAGCGACATGGCCCTGTGCCACGACCAAAGTTTGCATTTTGTTTTAAATGAAAGTCTCCTTATTTTTAACTTTGTTTATTTAGTTGCTTGTTATACTTTACTAATTTTGTCTGTTTATGATTTCAGTAACATAAGTTACAGACCTGCCAATGTCATGTCATGTCATGAGCTAAATGAACAAAGTGAGACAGATGACGACAAAGTTGACGACTATGAAGAAGAAAATGGGGAACCAGATTATGTTGCAGAGGAATTTTGACAGTTCGAGAATCAGCCTAAACCGAATCTGGAGGAGACGGAAATGGTGAATTTGGGAGATTCAGAATGTGTCAAAGAGGTTAAGATCAGCACCTACCTGAATGGAACTCAGAAGGAGAGCCTGGTTCATTTGCTTGCCGAATACAGTGATGTGTTTGTTTGGGAAGTCGGTGACATGCAGGGGCTGAGTACTGATGTCGTATCTCATAATCTACCTATCAACCCAGGGTTCGAACCGGTGAAACAAAAGACTCGAAAATTCAAGCCTGAACTCAGTTTGAAGATTAAGGAAGAAATCACCAAGCAAATAGAGTCTCGATTGGTGGAAGTAACGCAATATCCAACCTGGTTGGCCAATGTCGTTCCGGTCGCCAAGAAGGATGGGAAAATCAGGATTTGTGTTGATTATAGAGATTTCAACAAGGCTAGTCCGAAGGATAATTTTCCGTTGCCGAATATCCATATTTTGATTGACAATTGTGCCAAACATGAGATGCAGTCATTTGTGGACTGTTACGCAG
>NC_028639.1:62965409-62971777 GCF_001406875.1 Solanum pennellii
ACACCTTGGGGTGTATATCACTACAGGGTGATGCCGTTCGGCCTCAAGAACGCCGGTGCCACTTACATGAGAGCCATGACGACTATTTTCCATGACATGATTCATAAAGAAATTGAAGTGTACGTGGACGACGTCATAATCAAATCCCGCGAGAGTTCAGATCATTTGACACACCTAAGAAAATTATTTGAACGTTTGCGTCGGTACAACTTGAAGTTAAATCCCGCCAAATGCGCTTATGGAGTCCCAGCTGGGAAGTTGTTGGGATTTATAGTCAGCAGAAGAGGTATTGAGCTTGACCCCTCCAAGATTAAAGCAATTCAAGAGTTACCCCCGCCGAAAACAAGAAAAGAAGTGATGAGTTTCTTAGGGAGGTTAAACTATATCAGCCGGTTTATAGCACAATCAACAGTGGTATGTGAGCCTATTTTCAAGTTGCTGAAGAAAGATGCCCCGACTAAGTGGACTGAGGAATGCCAAACTGCTTTCGATGCTATCAAGAACTATTTGTCTAACCCACCGGTATTGGTTCCTCCGCGAGAAGGGAGTCCTTTGTTGCTGTACTTGTCTGTTTCAGATAGTGCCTTTTGATGTGTACTTGGTCAACACGACGAGACAGGAAAGAAAGAAAGGGCTATCTACTATATAAGCAAGAAGTTTACTCCGTACGAGTCTCGTTACACTTTGCTGGAGAGAACATGTTGTGCTCTGACGTGGCTTGCCCAGAAGTCGAGACACTATTTGTCTTCGTATACTACATATCTCATTTCCTGAATGGATCCATTGAAGTACATTTTCCTGAAAGCGATGCCGACCGGAAAGTTAGCTAAATGGCAAATGCTGTTGAGTGAGTTTGATATCGTGTACGTGACTCAGAAGGCGATAAAGGCACAAGCTTTGGCAGATCATCTTGCAGAAAATTCCGTTGACGAAGAATATGAACCACTCAAGACGTATTTTCACGATGAAGAAGTGTCATTTGTGGGTGAAGATATTTCTGAAGCGTATCCAGGTTGGAGATTATTCTTTGACGGAGCGGCGAATCACCAAGGTAAAGGTATTGGAGCAGTCTTAGTATCAAAATCTGGTCAGCACTATCCTATGGCAGCTAAACTCCGATTTAATTGCACAAACAACATGGTTGAATACGAAGCTTGTATTCTTGGTTTAAAAATGGCCATCGACATGAATGTTTACGAGTTATTGGTTATTGGAGATTCAGACCTCTTGATTCATCGGGTTCAAGGTGGGGCTGTGAAGAACCCAAAAATTATACCTTACGTACAGTATGTGCAAAATCTGTGTAAAAGGTTTCGCAAGATCGAGTTCAGACATACTCCCAGAATACAAAATGAATTAGCCGATGCTCTGGCCACCATCGCTTCGATGATCAAACATCCGGATACTGATTACATTGACCCGCTGGATATAGAGTTGAAGGAACATCCAGTCCATTGTTCACATGTTGAATCAGAACCAGACGGTTTGCCTTGGTATTTTGACATAAAGAGGTACTTGGAGTCTGGGACATATCCAGAAGACGCTACATCTAATCACAAGAAGTCGATACGTCGTATGGCTCTCAATTTCTTTCTAAATGGAGAAGTCCTGTATAGGAGGACTCCTGATTTGGGTCTTTTAAGATGTGTGGATGCTGCTGAAGCTGTGAGGCTTATCGAACAGATACATGCTGGAATTTGCGGTACACACATGAATGGGCTTACTTTGGCAAGAAAGGTTCTTCGAGCTGGTTATTTCTGGATGACTATGGAGAATGACTGTTGCAAATTCGTGCAAAATGCCACAAATGTCAAGTGCACGGCGATTTGATGCGGGTACCACCTCACGAACTTAACGCTATGAGTTCACCTTGGCCATTTGTAGCTTGGGGAATGGACGTCATCGGTCCTATAGAGCCAGCCGCTTCTAATGGACACAGATTCATTTTGGTTGCTATTGATTATTTCACCAAGTGGGTGGAAGCAGCCTCTTACAAGTCGGTAACCAAGAAAGTGGTGGCCGAGTTTGTCCGCAACAATCTGATATGCAGATTTGGAGTTCCAGAATCCATCATTACTGATAACGGTGCAAATCTCAACAGTCATCTGATGAAAGAGATATGTGAACAATTTAAGATTATTCATCGAAAGTCAACTGCTTATCGCCCCCAAATGAACGGAGCTGTAGAGGCCGCCAACAAGAATATCAAAAAGATCTTGAGGAAAATGATTGACAAACATCGAGGTTGGCATGAAATGTTGCCATACGCTTTACTAGGTTATCGAACGACAGTCAGAACATCGACTGGTGCTACTCCATACTTACTAGTATATGGGAGAGAGGCAGTCATACCTGTTGAAATCGAGATACCGTCATTGAGTATCATCCAAGAAGCTGATTTAAGTAACGCTGAATGGGTTAGCAAACGGATTGATCAACTAGCTTTGATTGATCAAAAGAGAATGGTTGCTGTATGCCATGGCCAACTGTATAGACAGAGAATGACTCGCGCCTTTCACAAAAGAGTGAGAGCCAGAGATTTCGAAGTCGGTCAATTGGTTCTTATGCGTATTTTTCCTCATCAAGACGAGTACAAAGGAAAGTTCGCGCCAAATTGGCAGGGTCCTTACATGGTTCGTAAAGTATTATCTGGAGGTGCTTTGGTCCTGTCAGAGATGAACGGAACTGTATGGCCCAAACCTATCAACTCAGATGCTGTCAAGAGATACTATGTGTGAAGTTCATTTTTGCATTTTCTATCATTTACTTGTAATTATTCTATTTGCTTGTATTCGTTCCATTTGAATCCTTTTCCCTCTTGTAATGAACTACGTCTGACCTGAATTCTCGAGAACGAGATACGTAGGCGGCCTATGTCGGCTTCGGTCACCCCATCTATCCCCTTTAATTATTTCTGTGTATCTGAACTATGTTCGACCTGAATTCTCAAGAATGAGATACGTAGGCGGCCTTTGTCGGCCTCGGTCGGTTTCTTTGTAAATTTTATTCTTGTTAACCTTTAAGGGGAACTATGTTTGACCTGATTCCTGCCTCAACGGGATATGTAGGCGCCACAAGGGTTTGTTCATATCTCCCGTAAGATTTCTATACCGCTTTACAATAGAAACTGGGACAAAATTTTGAGAGGGACTCAAAATTCTCCAGAAGAAGTTTCCTCTTCAGCAAGTCAAACTAAAGACTGCAACTGGGACAGAATTTTTGAGAAGATCTCAAAAATCCCGCGATCTGTTCAGTTACAGTAGAAAGATAAGCAAGACAGTAAACTGGGACAGAAATTTTGAGGATGTCCTCAAAATTTCGTTATGGGTCTTCCCTACAAGTCCGGAGTGCCTCTGAAACTCATCGGCAAGTGTCAAATTCAAAGGAGCTCGTTAAGCCTGATATGACATGACTTGGCAGTGACTTTTCAAGATACTATTTCTTAATGATTTCTTATTTCTCTTAAAATTTCCCTTTTATGCTTCATTTGTTTTGGAATAAGATATTTTTCCTATCTATCAAGAGTCGGGAAATCGGGAAATTAAGCGGAGATATCAAGACAAGGAGCAAACAACTGAAGGAATCGACACAGATCAGTATGTTTTAAAACTGACAATTTTTCTGTGGATGCAGGTTTATAGATTTGCTTTGAAATCGGCCAAATCCTCTCGACGAATGAATATGGAGAGCTCCCAAAGAGGAGAAAACTATCCCCAAAACCAGTAATTTTACTGAGAGCAGGAAGCAATTCATATCGTTTGTGTCAGGATGCTTGGGAATGTGGTTTGTTTATTTCAAGAAATTCCCAACAATATGAAATTTACAAAAGGTGTCTAGCCAGATTCAAAGGTGAATCAAACAGGAATCTCAACGAAGATTTCACGATTTCCGTAAAGGACGCTATTTGCATTACGTTATCAAAGCAAGATAATTATTGTCAATCAAGACAACGCATTACCCCAGAAGAGATAGTTATTTGATTATTATTTTATTATTATCGATCAAGTCGATATATTATTTGGAGGTCGTCTTGCCGTTATCATCAACGCAGGCGATATAAATATTCATGCATTACGAGTTAAAAATCATGCATTACGGAAAACCATGCATCACGGAGAATCATGCATTGCGGAAAGTCATGCATCGCGGAAGTCATGCATTGCGGAAAACAATGCATCGCGGAGAATCATGCATTGCGCAAAGTCATGCATCGCGGAAGTCATGCATTGCGGGAAATCATGCATTGCGGAAATCTTGCATAGCAAGAAATCATGCATCGCGGGAAGTAATGCATCGCGGAAATCATGAATTGCGGAAAGTCATGCATTGCGGAAAATCATGCATCGTGAGTTCGGAATTTATGCATCACGAGAAGATTTCATGCCTCGTCAAATTATATGTCGCGAGAAGACTTTATACCTCGCTGGAATTTATGGATCACGAGAAAATTTCATGCCTCGTTAAATTTATATATCGCGAGAAGACTCTATACCTCGCTGGAATATATGGATCACGAGAAGATTTCATGCCTCGTCAAATTCATACATCGCGAGAAGAATTCATACCTCGCTGGAATTTATGCATCGCGAGAAGAATCCATGCCTCGTTGAAAATCATGCATCGCGGAAAATCATGCATCGCGAATCAACAATTATGCGCGACGAGAAGATTCCATGCCTCATCAAAATTCATACATCGCGAGAAGATTTCATACCTCGCTGAGATTTAGACATCGCGAGAGGAGTTCATACCTCGCCGAAATTTATGCATCACGAGAAGAATCCATGCCTCGTTGAAATTTGCACATCGCGAGAAGATTTCATGCCTCCCTGAAAGTTATGCATTGCGAGAAGATTTCATGCCTCGCAGGAATTTACGTATCGCGGGAAGATATTCATGCCTCGCAAGAGGACATACACGGATAAAGAAAGGGAAATCGTGTATCCCAAGAGCAATATTTATCCATCGGCCTCAACTGCATTCTTTTATTTTTGATAAAAGCAAACATCAAGAAGAGCATTGAAGATGACGACAAAAGAAACATCAATATCGCATCAGCATCTTTTATTTATTTCGATATCAAGTATAGAATACATTGAAGATGATATTGCAAAACACAAGGCATAAGCTTTATTTGTTGAACGTCAGACCGATCAAGTCGACGTCGAATATGGAGGAGAACAATGAAGTGTCGACATGGTAAAAGACACTGTCTCCCATCCTAATTGCATTAATTAAGCTGACGAGCTTTATCTCAGTCTTTGTCGAGAGCATCCAAAAGGATGAATTCTCCAAAAACCACAGGTGCGGACGACATCAAAAAAGGATGAAGCACAACGTGGAACTTTCTTAGCAGCGAACTGGGACACAGTCCAAAGAGGAATGTCAAACTCTTAGGACGCGAGCAGAGGAGCGACTTCCACCACAATCGAACCACCCCTATCGAAGCATGCGGGTTTTTCTTTAGTTGTGTCAGTTTCAGTCTCACATCCGGAAGTTTCAATTTATCGGAAGCAAGTTTCCAATCTGAGTGACAATACGCCAAGAGCTTTGGAAATTATGTCCGTGTAAGTTCTTAATTATGGGTGTGAAGCGCGCCACATTCATGGCTAAGAGGTTACAAGCCTCCTTTTCATACTCGTTTAATTTGTTTTGTCCAAAACCGAAGGTTACCTAGCATAATAGATTTCCTTTTCCACCGATCGAGTCGAACTACACACAGCCTGATTCCTGAAGGTTTAAGGATATGTAGGCGGATTCAATGTTGAAAACTCGGCTGTATTCCAACATTCGCTCTCCAATTTTATTCTCATTTCGATACCTTCATAATCCGGTGTCGGGGTGGCTTTTGATTCTTTCAAAATCATGCGGTAAATCAAGCTTATCGAACTACAAGTGGCCTGAATTCTCATATAGCCTGAGATATGTAGGAAACCTGTTTCAAGGGTTCGGCCATAATTCCTAAACCCTTTGTCGAATCCTTCTTTTAAAAAATGAATGGGGTTGGTCAAAATTGGCTTGGTCAATTTCATTTTCCTCGAATTGCTTGCATCAATTCAAGTAAAATGAGGGACAGTTGTTGACACCCAATTTTGGTCCACCCTAATACGTTTAATTCACGAGCTTTTTAATCCCCAGGCAATTTAGAATAATTTATTGTTTTTATAAAATTCAAATATTTTCCGAAGTCGTTTCAAGTAATGTTTGCCGACTTTATAATTTTATGATTAGAAAATATATTTCATATATATTCCGTAAATATTTGAAAATTAGCTTAAAAGGTTTTTAATATTTTAGTTAATATTCTACTAATTTGATTTAGTTTTAAGTTATGGTTTATATATATATATATATATATATATATATAT
>NC_028639.1:62972392-62997378 GCF_001406875.1 Solanum pennellii
TATATATATATATATATATATATATATATTTATCGTCAGCTTGTAATTAAAATTAATTATTTTACTTTGTTAAAATTGAGAAGCTCGTTGATTAACTAATACAAATTCATTTTTATTTAAGGTTTAGCCAATTTTATTTTATTAGATCAAATTGGCCATTTATCAAATCCAACCCATTTCCCTTTAATCCATTTAAGAGGCCAGATTTGGGCCTTTTCTTCAAAATCTTCAGCCCATCAGAAACCCAGTTCCAAAATTAATTCCCAGGCCCAAACGTCCATCCCATTTCTATTCCTAATCCCGGCCCAACCCCTTTTAATTTTTAACCCAACCCACTTCATCCTAACCCGCCCAATCCTTAAATCGACCCGACCCAACTTCCCCCCTTCCTTCTTCCCCTTTTCCTCGTCTAAAATTCCCAGAAGAAGACGCCAAATTCCCAGAAAAGCGCCCAGACGCGACAAATCCCTATAACCCACGCGCTAATCCCCCAGAATTTCCCCTCCCTCTTTCTCCTTCTTCACGCGACCCAGACAGAAACCCCGAAACCCAGCGAAAGGGAGAAATTTCCAGAAATTCCCGTCTCCTTCACGCGCAAGACCTTCCCCAAACGCCCTCCTCTCTCTCCTTCTCTCCAATCGCGCGTGAACGAAGCAAGGAATAATGGAACCTGCGGTAGCATCTTTCTCTTGTCGTTCTCTTGCAACGTCTCTCTCGCTCGTACGACCTTGCAGCACTAGACGACGCGAGAATCGTCCTTGTTCGGCCTTGTTAGCACAAGATTGAGCCACGTTGTTTGCCAAGGACGAAGGACTCATCTCCACCCTCCAACTCCCCTATTTCGTTCAAGTCATCCGCATTTTGGATAAGATTTGGAGGTTTCGAATTTCGAATTTGGAAATGGGCCGAAATCGTTCTGCCAGCCCTTTCCCTTCGAAACCCTAGTATTTGTTTTTCTCCTATATAAACCCCTTCATCCGATAAACTTGGGGTTGGAAAATTTTTGGGAAAATTCTTTTGGTTGTTCTGTTTATTTCCGAGGGAACTAAAAGAGATTTTTAGGGCGAATCTTTGGGTTGGAAAAATTGGGGTGAAAAATAAAAACTTGGCTGGATTTTCGTTTCTATAGTATTGATAGATACAGCGGAGGTTTCCTCTTTTCTGAAAATTTCAGCTGCTTCCAAGCTCATTTTTATAACAACACAAGGGTCTTTTCTTCTTTTTCTCTTTTGGATTTTGGTTGAGAAGCTCCAAAACAGGAGAAGGATCTAGATTTGCTCGGTTTTCCTGCTTTCCATTGCTCCTGTTTTTGATCGTGGGAGTCCTTAAGATCGCGCTCCGGTGTTGAAGTCGCCCGCTGCTCGTTATCGTCCCACTTCGTTGCTCCAAGAAAGGTAATCAGCTTGTCTCACAGCCTTTCTTGTTTCTTTTGAGGTTTGTTATGACTGTGAGGGGGAATCGTTGTTGCGTAGTTCGTTTTGTAAGTTATTGGTGTTGGTTTGGTACTGTTTTGACATGAAGTTGGTGCTCTTAATCGTTGTCATGGTTTAGCCATAACGTTGTTTTAAGGCTCACCAAAATTTATCCAGTATGATTGTTTTCATCTCTCTGTGTTCAAGTTGATTTTTGACGCCTATTTTATCTTGTGTGTGCTGTGTTTAGGCATTAGAGGGGTTGATTTAGGAATGTGTCTTTCTTTTTCTTTAGCGAGTATGAAGTTTCATGTCGGCTTTTCTTCTCTTTCTTCCTGTATGCTTCCACTTCGTTAAGTGTCGTTTGGAGTTGCTCGTATCCAGTACTTTAGCTTCGATTGTCATTGTGTTCTTCCTTGAATATGTAAATTCAAATTGGGCTCTCGTATTGCATGTCGGATAGTCCTTATTTACTTTCCTTGAGGGTGTTGTGTGAGGTTTGATTGCAGTTTATCTCATTCATTTGTAAGAATCGTGGAATCAATATTCTTTAGTTTCAAAAATCACTGTTTATTAACATGAGTTTTGAGCATATGGTTGCCTTATTCCACGCTGCCCTCTCTTGTTTAAATTTTTTTTTTT
This sequence comes from Solanum pennellii, assembly GCF_001406875.1. Lineage (NCBI taxonomy): Eukaryota > Viridiplantae > Streptophyta > Magnoliopsida > Solanales > Solanaceae > Solanum > Solanum pennellii. The sequence goes on from NC_028639.1 coordinate 62,974,447, forward strand.
TTTAAAAAAAAAGAAAAAAAATAGCATGTAGGTTTGCCTGCTCCATTCTTACTTCCTATGAACTGCTGGCTGTCTTTTAGTATTGGCATGTTTTTTTTTAATTCAAAGATTTTTCTTCTTTCTTCTTTTTCTCCTATATGTTAGCTTAAAGGCTTAGAGTTGGCAAAGCCTAAAAAGGAGTTGTATGCTTACAAGTGTTAAGTTACTTGTTAATGTTCATTTTCTGTTGGTATGCAAGTGGTCCAAGGTCATGCAGATCTTTATCTGAATTATAGTTCTAATCGTCATAGTCATAAAGCTTTATTTGAAATAGATTTAAGCATTGCAGAAGCCCTTTTAAAATGTCTCAAACATTAATTACTCTATTAAGTATCCCCAGAGCTTTGGAATGTCTTTTGTCTAAGCTACAGTTTAATCATGTGATATGTCTTGTTTTCTACTCGTAGTGTCAAAATCAAATTTATTAGTCTATGAATTTAATATTGATGATCCCCTTTCGTTCCGAGCGAATGTTTCTTCACTTACTTGTTTTCATGTCTTTCGTGTTGCATGTGAACCTATCTGAGCTCGTCATGAACTCCTCCTCCTTTGCAACATGAGAGAGTCATTAAGACTCGATCTATTTTCATCGAATCTCCCACCTCAAATCTGGAGTACAGATCCGAAGTTTCAAGAACTGAAGATTGAAGAAAATCCAAAAGGGATTAGAAGACTTCTTCATTTATATTTTGTATTTTTTTTTATTTTGTAATGGGCATAAGCCCCCTTGTCATTTTTTTTACGTCCCTATATTTATTCTTGTATGTTTAGATTAGGACAGGTGAAGTGGGTCAAAACCCCAACAAGAAATGGGTTTATAAAACCCAAAAGCAGGTGGGTCCAAATTTCGGTCAAGGCGAACAGAACCCGAAATTGGACCCAAATCTCTCTCTCTCTCTCTCTCTCTCTCTCTCACTCTCTCTCTTTATTACTTGTTTATGTGTTTGTTTAAATGTTGTTAGTTAGGGTTAGAAAAACTCCAACCCCGTCGAACGCCTTTCTATTTTGTCAAACCTAAAACTAACTTAAATCTTAACACGATAAATATTTCAAATTCATAAGTGTGTCTAGATAAAAACTTTAGGAAGTTTAACTCAAAATTCGCAAATCTTAAAAAATAGTAGTCAAATGGTTAGTTATCGGAAAGCCGCACTAAGCGGAACGACTTAGGTGCCTTCAAAAACTTCCTAAGACGTTAATAAGAATCCCCGAACCCCCTTTTTAAAAGTTTTTCAAACGACTTTTTCTGTTTAAGTTATTTGAAAACAAGTTTTCTTAATTTTCCTTAAAAATTAAGTGGCGACTCCTAAAAGTCAAAATCTCTTAAAACAAAATAAACTCTTTTCGATATTTTTCGATAAAACACATGTCACCGGAGAACTCATAGAATTGTATTTAGAGAATAATATAGCTTTGATATTCCACCGCGAGGGTTAATACCATCCATTGAAATCCCATGGGAAGTGGTTGCAAATGGAATCCAGTACCGAATCTTGATAGAACATCAGTGTGGTTGAGAAGGCGGTCATGTGTATCAACAGTGACAAGAAATGTAATGTGGAAGTTAGAAAGAGAAAGAAGTTGACATGACCTTGTGCAGGGAAAGGGAAGATGATAACATGAGGTAATGGATCCATCTTAGTCGGTATGTTTGCTTATAATACCAGAAACCAACAAAAAAAACGTGCTACTACTGCTACGTTAGGTGTTTCATTAATGGATTCTGTTTTATTTATTTATTTTTCTAATTCAGTTCTGTTGGGGTTCGATTCTTGGACATTTTTTATTATCATACTGAGCTTGTGTTGCTATTTTTAAATTTTCGTCCTGAGCTTCTGTCTAGCTACTAGCACTTGCATAATTACAAATTTAATTAGAAGAGAATTTTTTATTTCAATTGCTGAAAGGAAAAATCTAATTTATGACTGAATGGGTGCAAAACTAATTATTTTGATTTTTTGGTACAAAGAAAAATGTAAACTGAACACTTAATGAAAGAATTGATATTTTGATAGTAGTACTAATGGTGTGTAGTACCACCCTTTAATAGGCGGGCCAACTTGTGTTTTATTTTTCCATACTTGTGGGGACCAACCAAATTATTGCACTATGATCATGAGGTTAGCTTTTGCCTATAATTTATTGTCTTAACTTCTCAAAATTTTCAAAAATGCATTTTTCTTGTACTCATTTTAATATTTTATTAAACACACAATTTTACAGTTTTATTGTTGGGGTTGAGGTGAAGTTGAATTTTATTTAGTTGTTTATATATGATTTAATTTGAAATTATATCTGCAGCTCCTATCAATCCCCTTATTTTAAACGCTATTACCATGCTTACTTATCTTCTTGAACCCCCTCGAGGAAAACTGTCTCTGCCTACTGACTTTAAGCACAAAAAGCAGAAGAAAAAATCACCGAAATTCACACGTCTTATGTTTCTCTTATTTTTAATATCTCCTTCTATTACTAAAAACCTCTAAAAAAATTCTGTAATGTGTCCGAGCCAATATTTAATGTATCCAATTTATTTTATAATATATCTGAGCTAGTTTTTAATGTATCCGGTTTATATTCTAATATATTTGAGTTAGTTTTTAATGCTTTTGAGTTACATATTATGTATCAAAGCTAATATTTAATGTATTAGATACATGTTATGTATTTGGTTTATGTTATAGTGTATCCGAGATACAATTTTATGTGTCTGAGCTACATATTATTGTATTCGATTTGTGTTACTTTTTAAGGGATTAATGTAATTACAAACTAAAGATGGACAGTTTGTAATTTCATATTAAAACTATGTGATTCCTAAAATTTATCCAAGAAAATGTAAAATTTTATCTTCCACAAATTTAATTAGCTTGCACTCCAAATTTAATTTCTAATCAAGTATCACTACAATAAAAACAACTTTGTGTGGCAATAAATATATTCACATTAATAGAGAGTACTAAAGTTTTTACCGGCATTAGTTAAGTGTCATTAGAACCAATGTCGATAAAGACTTTGATAGTTCTACAACTTGTGTGTTTTGATGATAGACACCGTAAAAATGCATATACATACATACAGGAAGGGTCAAGAAAAGCATACAAACTTGTACATGTTGACAACAATTAATTGAAGTCCAAAGTTGTCTAAACGTGTAGAAAGCAGCCCGTGTTTCATGTCGACGAAAGTGCAAGTTGAAACAATAAGGAAACTTTAATACGTTTATGGAAATTTGAAATAAGAAGTTCTGTAGAAAAAGGATTGTACAATTAAAGGTAAAAGTAGTACTCCTTGATTATCTACAATTGTAAATTCCTTACCTTATATGATAAGGACAGAACGAGAAGGTTATAAAAGGAGATCAAGCATAGAAGAGAAAGTCAAGACTTTTACATCAGTCCAAAATCAAGAAAGTGAAAGCAAATCAATACGTAAAAGCCTACGAGTTCAAAAGCAAATAATTACAGATTTTGAGAAGTTCTAGAGTTAGAAGTTTTCGAGTAAGAAAATTGCTTTGATTCGTAGTTAGAGTTATTGTTTTAGTTTTGTTGTACAAGAAGTGGGTTTGGCTTCTTGTAGAGTTAGATTTGGTGAGGTTTATAACAAGAGGTGGGTTTGGCCTCTTGGAGAGTAGGGTTAGTCGATTATAATTAATCGAGAGTTGTTGTGGTGAGGTTATTGGTTATTGAGTTGTAATCATAAGTCATCATATTTGAATAAATGAAATGAGGTTTTTTCTTCCTTGATTGAGGAAGGTTTTACTTCAAGTTTTCGTGTTCTATTTGTAAATCAACCTACAAGAACCTGTTTCTTGTTCTAGGGGTAAGGTTTCTTCATTTGGTATCATAGCAGGTCTTTTCATTAAAAGATTTATACCTTGAAAAGACTCAATGGCAGCACCACCTACCCCACAAGAGGGAGCTTCACAGACACGACCACCACTATTTAATGGAAAGAACTATGGATGGTGGAAAAATCGCATGATGGATCATCTCATCGGCGAAAACCCTGATCTATGGGGAGTCATCCTGGACGGACCAACTATACCTATGAAAACTACCACTGATGGAATCACCAAAACTCCAAAGGAGAGAAAGAAATGGGATGCTGCAGACAAACTCACAATTCAAAACAATGCCAAAGCCAAGAAAATCCTGATATGTGGTATAGGCCCAGATGAATACAATAGAATCTCGTCATGTCAAGATGCTAAAGCCATATGGAAAACACTACAAACAGCTCATGAAGGGACAACACAAGTTAAGAAGTCCAAAATTGATAACTTAATTAGACGATATGAATTATTTAGAATGGCAGACGGCGAGACTATACAAGACATGCACACCAGGTTCACTTCAATCATTAATGAGATGTATTCCTTAGGTGAGATAGTTCCCAACGGAAAGGCAGTAAGGAAACTATTAAGTGTCCTTCCTGAGGCGTGGGAAGCAAAGTCGAAGCTATAACTAAAGCTCGTGACTTAGATGCACTAGCTATGGATGAACTAATTGGAATATCATTACATACAAACTCAAGAAAAACCGAGAAAAAGAAATCGGAGGCAAGAGAAAGGAAAGGAACCTGGTTCTAAAGGCTACTGCACCAGAAGACTTCGAGGATGAAAATATTGCACTTATGACCAAAAGGTTCACTAGAATGCTAAAAAGAGGACAAACATTCCAAAAGAAAAGTCCTCAGAAAACCAAAGAAAACACTAAAGATCAAGTCTGTCATAAGTGTGGAAGCCCAGATCACTTCATCAAATTTTGTCCACTCTGGGCTTTGGAGCAGAAAAGAACAATCTCAGAGAAGGGAAAAGATATCAAGAAAGATAAGTTCATTCCTTCAAACAGAAGAATGACGACTCAAGAAGCAGATCTTTCAATGAAGAGAGCCTTCGCAGCAATAGGAAACTCATCTGATGAAGAATCTGATGATGGTGAGACAGAAAACAAATCACTTCTTGCATTAGAACAGTCTGATGAATATGACTTTCTCGCCTTAGTGGCCATGGAGACAAAAGAAGAAAAGGACACCTACAGATCCCGAGAAACCAGACTAGATCTTATGGCTGGATCAGACTCTGAAGAAGCTAAAGAAGAAGAAAAAGACATGTATGAAAAGGTCAGTCTTCATCACATACAAGACAATCTAAACTCTTACTCAAAAAGGGAGCTAGAATCTTTACTTTACACCCTTATTGATGTATATAAAATAACAAACTCAAAAAGAGAACTGATAATGGAAGACTATGCATCACTAAGAGAAGAAAACAAAAATCTTGAAAAACAAAATCAGCACCTGTTGTCTAAAAATATTGAATTAAGCAAAAACTTAGAATGAACGAGTAAAAAGAATGAAGAGTTAACCAAAGAATTTCACTTGACTAAAGCTGAAGTAGAGAATGGCATGAGATGGACCAGGTCCTCCATATTGCTCGATAACATTCACAGGAATTGAACTTCTGAGAGACATGGAATAGGTTTTGATAAATCTAATTTTCAAGCAAAAAATCCCAACATAGACTGTCTATGTATGCATTGTGGACTGGTAGGGCATAAGAGCTATGATTGTCACAGAAAATTGGTTGCTCATAAAAATAATCTAAACTCTCTAAGAAAACCTCATCATGAGAAAGTCACTGAAAAAAATACAAATCCCTATAGCCAAACCACTTCACAGATGGGCTAGGAAAAATCTTATTCATCCGTTTTTTTAAGCAGAGATCAAAGTGGATTTGGGTACAAAAAACTAACCCCTAAAATTAACTGCAGGGATTAGTGAGAAGGAAGCAAAAGAAATGGTACTTGGACAGTGCATGCTCCAGACACATGACTGGAGATAAAAGTAACTTTCTCTCACTCAGAAACTTCAAAGGAGGAAACATGACTTTTGGTAATGGAAAAGGTGGTTAAATTTAGGGAATTGGACAGTTTGGATCTATGGATACTCATGCAATTGACAACGTATACTATGTGAATGGTCTGCAACACAATCTACTTAGTGTGTCTCAGATATGCGACAAAGGAAACAACGTGCTCTTTACAAATAAAGAATACAGGGCAACAAATTCAGTGTCTGGGAAACTCGTTCTGCTAGGTAGGAGACATAAGAATGTGTATAAAACAAATATTGTGGAGTTTCAAGAAGACACTATCAAGTGCCTAAGTGCAATCTCCGATTGCACAATGCTCTTGCAAAAAAGAATGGGACATATAAGCATGTCAAGAATAAACAAACTCATATCTAAGGACCTGGTTAGGGGACGACTAGCCAAGAATTTCAGCAATGACAAAGTATGTGGAATCTGCATTCAAGGAAAACATGTAAGATCATCATTCAAACCAAAGTTGGCAGTCAGTACTATCTGGCCATTAGAGTTGCTTCACATGGATTTGTGTGGACCAATGCGTGTACAAAGTAGAGGGGGTAAAAGATATGTGTTTGTAATAGTCGATGACTATTCAAGATTCACATGGACACTGTTTCTCGCAACAAAGGATGAAACATTTACCATGTTTGAAACCTTTGCAAAGTTGGTCCAGAAGAAATTTAGCAAAGAAATAATTAGCATTCGATCTGATCATGGAACAGAATTTGAAAACTCACAATTCTTGCAATTCTGCATCTCGAACGGGATCGAGCATAATTTTTCAGCACCTAGAACACCACAACAAAATGATGTAGTTGAAAGGAAAAATAGAACACTGGAAGATATCGCAACAACAATGTTGATCTCAAGAAAACTTCCAAAATCTTATTGGGCTGAAGCAGTAAATACAGGATGTTATCTCATAATAAATGCATGATCAGATCAGTATTAAATAAAGCACCATATGAATTATTAAAAGGGAGAAAACCAAATTTAGCACATCTTAGGGCCTTTGGATGTGTATGCTTTTTGCACAACAATGAAAAGGATAACCTAGGAAAATTTGATGCCAAGAGCGATGAAGGAATCTTACTTGGTTACTCTTCACAAAGCAAAGCGTACAATGTTCTTAACAAAAGAACGGACCGTGTAGAGGAAAGTGTTCATGTCATTTTTTATGAAGGTAATAGTGAAATCGAAGGTAATTCAAAAGATGAACACAATCAAGTCATCAGTCAAAGTCATCAGAACCCAAAATATGGGAAGAAAAAACCATATCCCCTCATAAAACACCTGAAATAGAAGATGAGTATACTGCAGAAACAAGTCCTACTGCGTCTGAAGAATCTGCCAACATCCAAACTCACAGTTGGAAGCATCAAAGTTCACATCCTCTACAAAATATTCTTACTTCTCCAAATTTTGATATTTCTACCAGATCCAAATTACGCAATATGTGTGCCTTTTATGCCTATGTATCTCTGATTGAGCCAAAAAATATAAAAGAGGCATTATCAGATTCTGACTGGATTAATGTTATGCAAGAGGAACTAAGTCAGTTTGAACGAAGCAGAGTATGGAACCTGGTCCCAAAACCACAAAACAGAACAGTGATAGGAACAAGGTGGGTCTTTAGGAATAAGCTTGATGAACAAGGACAAATCATACGCAACAAAACCAGGCTAGTTGTACAGGGGTATAACCAAGAAGAGGGGATAGACTATGATGAAACCTTCGCACCCGTGGCACGAATAGAAGCAATTAGAATATTGATAGCATATGCCGCTCATATGGAATTCAAACTCTATCAGATGGACGTCAAAAGTGCCTTTTTTAATGATTACCTACAAGAAGAGGTATATGTGAAACAACTTCCCAGTTTTGAAAACACCGAGTACCCTGAGTACGTATACAAACTAGATAAAGCACTTTACGGGCTGAAGCAAGCACCAAGAGCAAGGTATGATCGATTGTCCACTTTCTTCCTTACACATGGGTACAATAGAGGGAAAATTGATAATACATTGTTTCTTTGAAAACAAGGTGAAGATCTATTCATCGTTCAGGTTTATGTAGATGATATCATATTTGGAGGAACCAATGACGCACTTGGGGTGGAGTTTGCTCAACTAATGAGTAGTCAATTTGAGATGAGTATGATGGGAGAACTAAACTTCTTTTTAGGACTCCAAATTAAACAGACCCCTGCAGGTACATCAATTCATCAATAGAAATACATCAAGGAACTACTGAAGAAATACAATATGAATGAAGCCAAGACAAATGACACACCCATTGGTACAACAACAAGGCTTGATAAAGATGAACCAGGTTCACCAATAAATGACACTAGATATAGAGGGATGATTGGATCACTCCTATATCTCACTGCCAGCAGACCTGATATTGTGTTCAGTGTTGGCTTATGTGCACGTTTTCAGTCTTGTCCTAAGGAATCTCACCTAAAGGATGTCAAAAGAATTCTGCGATATCTGAAAGGAATAATGAACCTGGTTCTCTGGTATCCAACCGGAGACTCATTCGATCTAGTAAGGTTTGTTGATGCAAATTACACAGGTCATATGGTAGATAGAAAAAGCACATCGGGAATGGCACAGTTTTTAGGACCTTGCTTAATATCCTGGGCAACTAGAAATCAAAATTCAGTTGCTTTATCCACTGTTGAGGCAGAGTACGTCGCAGCTGCTTCTTGTTGTGCCCAACTTCTTTGGATAAAACAGCAGCTTGAGCATTTTGGTATAAAAACTGGTTGTATCCCCATCCGATGTGACAATACCAGTGCTATGAATATGGCTAATAACCCGGTTCAACACAAGCATACCAAACACATAGATATTAGACATCACTTTCTTCAGGATAATATTGAAAAGGGGTTCATAGTGATGACATTCTGCAAAACTGAGGACCAAGTTGCTGATATTTTCACTAAAGCACTAGGAAGAGAACCATTCCAGAAAAATTGACTCTCTCTAGGACTTATTTTTCAAAACTGATTAAGTTCAACAAGGATATGACACAGGAGTACTGACTCACTAGGCTCTCAGGATATCAGGTATACATCCTCACCCACATGATATGTTTTCCATACAATACACTATATAGCTGACTGTGTTTATTATCTAAATTACATAAGAACCTGGTTCATATTTTTTTTCTCTACAACACTGATCACTAAGCACGGGAAAATTATCCTTAAAAGAATCACTTTCTCTCTCCATACGTCATCCCCCTATAGAGAACTTCAACTGTCATTTCAAATTTCCTCTCAAGTGTCAGAACACCATAATTACTTAAACGCCTCCAAAAACCCAATTCTTCCTTAAAAGAACACTCTAGTCACGCTTCATCTTCCAAGAAACCTCAGAAATCCATTACCATGTCTCATCCCCTCGTTGCTTATTTCGACGATGAAAACTCATCGGACGATGCACAGTTTCAGGGGGAAAGAAGTCCCTCCACAGACACATCTCTCACTTCAAGATACACCCACCGTTGATTACTACGGCCAATCACCATATGTCGCCGATGAAACTTTTACCCCTTCTCCGTCACCCCCTCTGACCGAAGATCCAAATGTTCATCATTCCCTCTCACTACCATCATCGTCACAGAAACCCATCTCCCCTATCATATCTACACCTCCTCCACCATCGCCACAGAAACACCTTTCCCAAAATATATCCCCACTACCATCTCAGAAACCTATCTCCCCAATCACTTCTACTCTTCCTCCACCACCACATCCAGACGCATCTGAACAAGACAGTGACAATACTCCTCTTAATATCTTGCATCCCCAGAAACCAAAACGGCCTTGCAAACATATCGCCTTCAAACAACAACCTCATCGCAAGCCCGTCACTAGAAGTGCTAGTACATGAAAGATGACAGGTGGTGCAACTTCCAGTGTGAAGCGGCGTCGTCTGGGTAAGTCTCTTATTCACTTGCCTATTAATCTTGTAAATCTTGACTCTAAGTCTGATGATAGATCTGAATCTAAACTCTCTGAAACCACCCAGTCTAAGTCAAAATTGGTCAAAAGGAACATGGAGAAATTTCTTAAAATTGGGAAGGAAAAGTATTTTCACACTAAAACAGTGCTTAGGGGTAGAACCTTTCATCCTGACATCCTATAAAAAGACATAGTCAAACGTGTGTGTGAATTACTACGATTTCAGGGGTGGGAAGATTTATTTCTTGAACCTAATCTGATTTATGAACATGAAGTTGTAGATTTTTTCACAAACTTAAAGGTGTTGGATGGGGATGCGGTAACATCTACTGTGAAAGGGGTGGAGATCATTTTTGTTCTACTAAGCTTGGTGAGATTTTGCAAATACCATTTGTGGGTATTACTAACTATTATTGTAATTCTGATGAACACTTTGTTCTTTCGGCCAAGTTCTCCCATGGACGGGCTACATTTAGGGCTCGAACAGTGTTAAAAGGAGTAATGGGACCAGTTCACAAGCTTCCTATTTGAAATATTGCATAAAGGGGTATTACCTAGAGGTCATAAGCGTCATATTGTTTCTTTAAGGGACGTGGGACTCATGAATGCTATTGAGTGTACAGAACATATTGATTGGCCCACACTGATTATCAGAAACTTCGCTCGAATTGTTGATCCTCAACTGGTTCTCATCAGCTGGCATTCGGGAATCGTCTCACCAAACTGTTTACTGCATTCGAGGTGCCACTAGGAGAAGGACGATCTTTGACTCGTGCAGACATTTTTACTCAATCAATTCTTGCTGATTATGGTTCAGGTTTTGAATGCTTCTCCACGTCCATCTGGTCCTGTTGCTCAATTACTTAGGGAACTCAAAACTGCAAAAGATAAAACTGCTACCTTGAAATGGAGAATCAAACTTTGCGTACTGAGCTGCGCACTTCTCATGCTGAGATTGGTCGTCTGAAGGATAAGTTGGTGCAACAACAGCTTGCCAACAATGCAAGGGTTGATAGAGTTCTTGATATGCTAGCTTCCGCCTCCTCCCATCCTTCAAAACCTAGTCAATCTTCCCTTAATCTTACTTAGTGTGAACCTGTTCTTCTATTTTTGTGGATTATTGACTATGTCGTGCAATCTTTTTTTGTTTTGTTAAACAATTTTTTTTGTGGGGATCAACGATTAAGCTTAAATGTTGATGTATTTTTGATATTGTGTTGTGGTCTCTGTCTATTACTACTGTGGTTGCTTGACTCTTTTTGATTTGTCAAAAGGGGGAAGATATTATATATGCATTACACACAGGTACACACATATTTGCCATCATCATAAAGGGGGAATATGATAGTTCTACAGCTTGTGTGTTTTGATGATAGACACTGTAAAAATGCATATACATACATACAGGCAGGGTCAAGAAAAGCATACAAACGTGTAGGTGTTAATTAACAACAACTAATTGAAGTCCAAAGTTGTCTAAATGTGTAGAAAGCAATCCGTGTTTCATGCCGACGAAAGTGCAAGTTGAAACAAATAAGGAAAATTTAATACGTTTATGGTAATTTGAATTAGGAAGTTCTGTAGAAAAAGAATTGTACAATTAAAGGTAAAAGTAGTACTCCTTGTTTATCTATAATTGTAACTTTCTTACCTTATATGATAAGGGCACAACGAGAAGCTTATAAAAGGAGATCAAGCGCAGAAGAGAAAGTCAAGACATTTACATCAGTCCAGAATCAAGAAAGCGAAAGCAAATCAATACGTAAAATCCTACGAGTTTAAAAGCAAATAATTACAGATTTCGAGAGGTTCTAGAGTTAGAAGTTTTCGAGTAATAAAATTGCTTTGTTTCGTAGTTAGAGTCATTGTTTAGTTTTGTTGTACAAGAAGTGAGTTTGGCTTCTTGTAGAGTTAGATTTGGTGAGGTTTATAACAAGAGGTGGGTTCGGCCTCTTGGAGAGTAGAGTTAGTCGATTATAGTTATCGAGAGTTGTTGTGGTGAGGTTATTGGTTATTGAGTTGTAATCATAAGTCATCATATTTGAATAAATAAAATGAGGTTTTTCCTTTCTTGATTGAGGAAGGTTTTAGCTTCAAGTTTTCGTGTTCTATTCGTAAATCAACCTACAAGAACCTAGTTCTTGTTCTAGTGGTAAGGTTTCTTCAAACTTTAAGGACATATACAAAGAAGCTAATTACCGCTAAAAATACATATCCGCTAATAATATTTTCAGTTGACATCCTTTGAATGAGAGCAACGTCACGGTGACTCAATTAAAAAAAGAATTGGTTAAAAGAATTTTGAAAGATTTAAAAAGGGTTAAAAGGGGTAAAATGAGTTTAAATGGATTAAAGGGAGTCGCCACCTAATTTTTTTTTGGAAAACTAAATAACCGATTAATTAATTAAACTGAAAGAAATGTTTATGAAACCAATTTGATTTTAGGTAAGGGGTTCAAGTTATTCTGAAGGGAAGGGGTTAGGCACCCTTCGAAATTCACAACTTTGACTCCCGACTGAGTTCATTTTATTCAAATTAAGGAGGAGAATAAAATAATGTACAAATATAATTAACATGCAATATACACAATAAAATAAAATAACAATTATCGGCCTAAGGTTTGCCTAACATCGATATATACAAAATAAAATAAAAACATAAGTCGAGCTCTTCTAATAGGTTCAAGGAAACAAGTCTTGGTTACCTGTAAACGCACTTAATAAAAGTGTTAGTAAAGAATAAATATGATTAAAATTGAATAAACTAAATGAAAATTTTAAAATAAAAATCCGTCTTATGAACATGGGAGGCCTTGGAAATCGACGGTAATTTCTTCATCGGTCAATTCTAACAACTAAAATATATAAACTTAAATTAAACTTCCGTCTTTTAGAATGGAAAGGCCTCCAAACTGACGGTGAGTGTTTTCATTGGCCAATTTCAACAAACAATGCATATTATGTAAGGAATATAATACTTGGTAAAGATATAAATCAGAGAGACATTTGTAACAGAGTAAAAAAAAAAGAGTAGGCATATGGCTGGAAAGTTCAAACAAGTTACTAAATGTATTGGTCCACAAACGGTGAGGAAAACGAAAATAAACAAGAAATAAAAGAGACCAAATTTGTGAAGCCGTAAGGAAAACAATGTATTTAGTAAACAAATGAATATAATTATTAATAATAACATTAATCAACAACAACAAAAGGTGCATTATAATGCCAAAATAAATCAACAAAAAGAACTAAAAGGACAATAAATGCAGAGGAATAACTCAAAATCAATTTCAAGAGTTATAGTCAACAAATATAAATAAAAAACATAATGTAAAATGGAATAATATAACCTGCAAACACTAACTGAATGCTAAAGATACGACTCATTGAGAAAATTTACCAATTACACAAAATTAATCTAAATACAGCAATGGACCAAAAAATTATATTTACAGACCATAAAATTAAAGATAAATTAAATCAAAATGTCACCAAACAATAATAATACCACCACCAAAATAATAATTTAATAATAAATTTCAGCCAATAATAAAATAACAATAACATTAAACAACCACAATAAACAAATTAACTAAAGAATCATAATATATAAATCTAACATCCAAATAAACTCATAATTTGAAGAGAAAAAAAATAAATTATACTAAAACTAAGGTTATTGGAGTTATGTGGTTACGGACCAGATTCCGTTGTGGGTCGAAGAGGAGACAGATGAAGCTTTGGTTGTTGTTCTTTGGTTCGTCCTGAGCTCAATAATCGATGTTCGCCGGAGTAAGTGGAGAGCTTCGAAAACGCTGATCGTTGGATCTTGCCGGAATACCTGCAAAATAAATAATAATCGTAAAGGGGGAAGAAGGAAAGGGACAGACCATTTGGGGTTGCTTCCGGTGATTCTTTCACCGGAAAAAAGGGAAAAACAAAGAGTGTTGTGGCTATTCGGTTGGTAGTTTAGAGATGGTTTCTGGGATTTTTTTTTGAGAGAGGGAGGGGGGTTTCCGGTTGTTTGGAGTTGTTGTTCGTTGTTGGAAAAGGGTGGTTTTGGATGGTTTGGGTCGGAAAAAGGGAGGAGAAACGAGTAGTGATAGCTAGCTGTTGTTTGGAGAAGCACATGGTGAGGTTTCACCAGAAAAATGGGGAAGAGAGATGAAGCAGGAAATGGTTTTGGTTGGCCGGAGCTTCACCGGAAAATATGAGTTGCTTTAGCTAATTTTCTGGTGGTGGTGGACCAGATGAAAAATATAAAAATTTGAAAATACATAATTTTTACCACCCTTAACCTAATGGGCAAATTTTCTTTAAATAGGAATTGTTAAAAAATGGGCCTAAGTTATGGGCCTGAGATCGTAACCCAAAAATTGTTGGTTGATAATATATCTGTGCATGCAAATTATATTTGAATTTGAATGAATTTTTAGACTGCGCAGAATATAAAAATGAATATTAACAATTTAACGGAGAAAAATGAATTTGGAAAATGTAATGCACGTAATCAATAACATGTAAAAAAATGCAATTTAACAGAAATAATAATTTTATAAAAAAAATAAACAAATATTTTAACGCCTGGCTGTGACAAAATAATATAAAAATAACAATTGATAAAATCCTAATACTTTGAGAAAAAGGATGATTATCAACAAATTTCATTAAAATGACAAAAATATGTATTTTGAATTATTTAAAATAAAATACTCAAAATGTATTAATTTTAAAACTATCAGACCGAAATTTGGTGTCAACAACTTGCCCCTTTGTTTGATTAGGATCCATGAAAGAGATCCTGGTCAAACAAAGTTGACGAACCCAAATTTGGTTTGATGAAGTTTGAACAAAAAATGATAAGTTAGTAGAGCTTTTGAGCAAGACTCCACGTCCGTCAACTAGGCTGAAAATAATAAACAAAAGACGGAGATTGATTGTAAATTGAGAAAATTCACATTGATGTTACTAGCAAAATTTCACAATAAAGGTGGTGTACCTTTTTTAAAGAAGGATGATGTGAATAACATGTTACTTTGAACGAGGTGACAACACAACGCGTTTCATTGAAAGGTGGACGACCCAATTTTAACATAACATGTCACTTTGAATGAGGTGACAACCCAATGTGTCTCTTTGAAAGGCGGACGACCCAACTTGATTATAGCACGCCACTTTGAACAAGGTGACAACCCAATGTGTCCCTTTGAAAGGCGAACGATCCAATTTGAATATATCATGTCACTTTGAACGAGGTGACAACCCAACGTGTCTTTTTAAAAGGCGAACAACCCAATTTGAATATATCATGTCACTTTGAACGAGGTGACACCCAACGTGTCTCTTTGGAAGGCGGACGACCTAACTTGAATTTAACATGTCACTTGAATGGAGGTGACAACCCAATCTTAAACTTAACGTGTCATTTGAAGGGAGATAACAACCCAATCTTGAACTTAATGTGCCATTTGAAGGGAGATGACAACCCAATATTGAACTTAACGTGTCATTTGAAGGGAGATGACAACCCAATATTGAACTTAACGTGTCATTTGAAGGGAGATGACAACCCAATCTTGAACTGAACATGTCATTTGAAGGGATATGACAACCCAACGTGTCTCTTTGAAAGGCGGACGACCCAATTTGAACATAACATGTCACTTTGAACGAGGTGACAACCCAACGTGTCTCTTTGAAAGGCGGGCGACCCAACTTGAACATAACATGTCATTTGAATGGAGGTGACAACCCAACGTGTCTCTTTGAAAGGCGGGCGACCCAACTTGAACATAACATGTCATTTGAATGGAGGTGACAACCCAACGTGTCTCTTTGAAAGGCGGGCGACCCAACTTGAACATAACATGTCATTTGAATGGAGGTGACAACCCAACGTGTCTCTTTGAAAGGCGGGCGACCCAACTTGAACATAACATGTCATTTGAATGGAGGTGACAACCCAACGTGTCTCTTTGAAAGGCGGGCGACCCAACTTGAACATAACATGTCATTTGAATGGAGGTGACAACCCAACGTGTCTCTTTGAAAGGCGGGCGACCCAACTTGAACATAACATGTCATTTGAATGGAGGTGACAACCCAACGTGTCTCTTTGAAAGGCGGGCGACCCAACTTGAACATAACATGTCATTTGAATGGAGGTGACAACCCAACGTGTCTCTTTGAAAGGCGGGCGACCCAACTTGAACATAACATGTCATTTGAATGGAGGTGACAACCCAACGTGTCTCTTTGAAAGGCGGGCGACCCAACTTGAACATAACATGTCATTTGAATGGAGGTGACAACCCAACGTGTCTCTTTGAAAGGCGGGCGACCCAACTTGAACATAACATGTCATTTGAATGGAGGTGACAACCCAACGTGTCTCTTTGAAAGGCGGGCGACCCAACTTGAACATAACATGTCATTTGAATGGAGGTGACAACCCAACGTGTCTCTTTGAAAGGCGGGCGACCCAACTTGAACATAACATGTCATTTGAATGGAGGTGACAACCCAACGTGTCTCTTTGAAAGGCGGGCGACCCAACTTGAACATAACATGTCATTTGAATGGAGGTGACAACCCAACGTGTCTCTTTGAAAGGCGGGCGACCCAACTTGAACATAACATGTCATTTGAATGGAGGTGACAACCCAACGTGTCTCTTTGAAAGGCGGGCGACCCAACTTGAACATAACATGTCATTTGAATGGAGGTGACAACCCAACGTGTCTCTTTGAAAGGCGGGCGACCCAACTTGAACATAACATGTCATTTGAATGGAGGTGACAACCCAACGTGTCTCTTTGAAAGGCGGGCGACCCAACTTGAACATAACATGTCATTTGAATGGAGGTGACAACCCAACGTGTCTCTTTGAAAGGCGGGCGACCCAACTTGAACATAACATGTCATTTGAATGGAGGTGACAACCCAACGTGTCTCTTTGAAAGGCGGGCGACCCAACTTGAACATAACATGTCATTTGAATGGAGGTGACAACCCAACGTGTCTCTTTGAAAGGCGGGCGACCCAACTTGAACATAACATGTCATTTGAATGGAGGTGACAACCCAACGTGTCTCTTTGAAAGGCGGGCGACCCAACTTGAACATAACATGTCATTTGAATGGAGGTGACAACCCAACGTGTCTCTTTGAAAGGCGGGCGACCCAACTTGAACATAACATGTCATTTGAATGGAGGTGACAACCCAACGTGTCTCTTTGAAAGGCGGGCGACCCAACTTGAACATAACATGTCATTTGAATGGAGGTGACAACCCAACGTGTCTCTTTGAAAGGCGGGCGACCCAACTTGAACATAACATGTCATTTGAATGGAGGTGACAACCCAACGTGTCTCTTTGAAAGGCGGGCGACCCAACTTGAACATAACATGTCATTTGAATGGAGGTGACAACCCAACGTGTCTCTTTGAAAGGCGGGCGACCCAACTTGAACATAACATGTCATTTGAATGGAGGTGACAACCCAACGTGTCTCTTTGAAAGGCGGGCGACCCAACTTGAACATAACATGTCATTTGAATGGAGGTGACAACCCAACGTGTCTCTTTGAAAGGCGGACGACTCAATTTGAACATAACATGTCACTTTGAACGAGGTGACAACCCAACGTGTCTCTTTGAAAGGCGGACGACTCAATTTGAACATAACATGTCACTTTGAATGAGGTGACAACCCAACGTGTCTCTTTGAAAGGCGGACGACCCAACTTGAACATAACATGTCATTTGAATGGAGATGACAACCCAACGTGTCTCTTTGAAAGGCGGACGATCCAACTTGAACATAACATGTCATTTGAAGAGAGATGACAACCCAACGTGTCTCTTTGAAAGGCGGACCACCCAACTTGAACTTAACATGAATGACATATCACAAATCTGCAATATCAATGTTAGTAGCAAATATAACATAAATTATGCAAACATGACCATATGAACAAGGTATTAACCAATGCAACGATTCAAACTTAATAACATCATGAATTAAATAAAATGTCAATTTAAAATGGAATAATAAAATAAAAGTATCATATTGAACGGCATGACAAACCAATTTGAAAAGAATTCATTTATTTGAGATAATAAATTAATTTCTAAAAGATATCATTTTGAAAGGTATGACAAACTGAAATTAAAAAAATGTCATTTTGAAGGGTATGATTACACAAATTTAAGAAAATGTCATTTTAAAGGGTATGACTAACAAAATTTAAAAAATGTCATTTTAAAAGGTATGACTACCGAAAAATAAAAAGATGTCACTTTGAAGGATATGACAACCTAAAAATGCAATTTGAACTTTGAAACGCTCCACAAAGTTATTTGGACGAATATCAACAATGAAACAGTCCACAAAGTAGGTATGGACAAACATGGGGCATAAACATAAAATGATATCAGTTTGAAAGGTATGACGACCCAAATTTAAAAGATGTCATTTTGAAGGGTATGACTACCGAAAAGATAAAAAAAAAATTCATTTTGAAGGGTATGACTACCGAAAATGCAATTTGAACTTTGAAACGATCCACAAAGTTATTTAGACAAATATTGAAAAGTGGGATTCAAGCCATTCTTTATTTTATGAACAATGAAACATATTTTAACTTGGTTAGCACCAACAATAGTATTGTACAAAAATTTCTTACAATTTTTCTCTTTCAACTGACATTGACATCGAGGTAATTCCTATGTATTCAAGTGGTACCTCAAATGTACTTAAGGAACGATAAGATATATTCATCTTGCTTCAAACAAAAGTCTTTGAACTAGACCTAAAATCATGTTTCAAGTGCCCTCACAAAAAAAAAAACAATTTGCGCACATTTAAAGTGTTTTTATTTGGGAGCATCTGGAAAAACACACTCACACTTAGAAAAATGTTCAACGCATGCAATTGTGATACCATAGGCTTGGCCTTCATGTAAATCTCCACTAATATGAGAACAAATGAATTGAAACCATGTAGGGATTGTTAATAACTTGTAATGTAGGCTTAGGGACGAGTATGATAGTTATTTGGGATAAAAGTGACTTATTCCCTTCTTGACCATTGCACTAAATAGATGCTTTCAACATTTGTCACACTTTTGGTGTTTGATTCTCTTTGTTATACCTTCCTTTTTGCACTTTTGACTTCTTTGAAACTTTGTTTAACTGAGTTTTTCCCCTTCTGAATTTTCTCCTTTTTGTTTGGAGTGTTTTTCTTCTTTTCTTGAAATTTTGCTTGCTTGAACTTGTGGGAATTTTAAACTTTTTCTTCTCTCTTTGAAGTCATTTTTTGTATTTTTGACTTTCAAGGATGACCTCGATAACTTTTGTCTTTGACAAATTTGAACTTGGAATCTTCTTTTGTAACTTGCACGTCTCCAGTGTGCTCAAGAAAGTCAGGCTAAAAGAGGGTTAGTGCATACAAACACTTAAAAGGGGTATAGGCTAAAATGTGGTTGTCCAAAGAAAAGGCTTAAGGCTCAAAGTGGGACATACTAAGGGTTGACGTCATTTGGTAGGCTTTGAAAGGCTTAAACGGTTCAAAAAAGGCCTACAATCATTTTTCAAATCAAACATTACTCAGAATTTCGCCTCAATAACATTTAGGCCAAGTTCTAGATCAACAATGCAAAACAATTGAATTTAATTCAAAACTCACCACACAATGCACATGAAACAATGAATCTGATTTTGTACTAATCTTGAATGTATACAAGAGAACATTTACGAGTGTAACAAAAGTATGAATGAGAGGTACCAAAAAGAATCAATGATTTGACAAGAAGTCAATCTTCTTTATTGTACAAATTATTTTTCACATGCGCACTTGAATGGTGTTGGCACCAACCAAGTAAAAACTAACATATTATTTTAGAAAGAAATGAAAAAAAATAAAAATAAAGAATCTTTGAATAAAGAATTTTGAACCCTCAAAGGGCTGCCTACGTATCTCGATGATGAGAATCAGATTTGCCTAGTTCGTTTAGATATGACATAAAATCAATATTTGAACAAATAAATTTTTGGAAGCAAAAATAATAGGAATGAAAAACCAATGAGACACATTGAAAGTCAGGCAACCAAATTTAACAAAAAGTATTTTTAATTATTTAAAGAGAACATAACAAGAATGAAAAAATCAAAAAGTCACCTTGAAGGCGGACCACCTAAATTTAACAAAAAAAACAATTTTTATTAATTAAAGATAACATAAGTAAAAAAAAATGAGTCACATTGAAGGGTGGACAACCCAATCTAAAAAATGTCAAACAATTTTATTTTAATTTTTGAAAGGGATAAATTGAAATGAAAAATGAAGTCACATTGAAGAGCGGACCATCCAAATTTAACAAAAAAATTTTTATCAATTAAAGAGAAAGTAAAAGAATGAGTTACATTTAAGGGTGGACAACCCAATTCAAAAGAAAATCTAATAAAATCATCATTTTAATGGAATGTAAAATAACTAAAATCAAAGATATGTATATACAAAGAATGTAATATCATGTATTAAAAATAATACGAAAGATAAAATGAACTCATAGTGATGCCTCCTAAATCTGGAGTTTGTGTACAATCTTGGTGAAATTTTTGAGGGCATTCCTTCAAAATTTTGCCCATGTTTCAGCTTCAACAACCTCCGGTATATAATCTTGTACTATTTCCTTTGTAAAATTTTTGGAGACCTCCTCAAAAAATTTTGCTCCAGTTTCTGTTTTAAAATTTTGGAAATTTTATGGTGACGATGACCGAGCCCTTATGGCGCCTACGTATCTCGTTAAAGTAGGAATCAGGTCAAACGTAGTTCCAACAGATTGTGACTCGGATAGCGAATGGACTGAGATTATGAATGTTCAAAAAATAGTTGACCAAGAGTGATTTTGAATGACTGGGGACCCAAGCGGACAACTTAGGATGGAACGCACGACAACCATTGGACGCATGACGAACCAATAAATTATCGATCATTCCGAAAAATGGTTCAGTTTAGAAAAGTCCGGTCTGCGATTCCGCAAAATCGTTCTTTAATATACTATACATATATGTTAAAAAATGTCAATGCAATGACAATATACAATAAATAATGAATAAATAACGAGTATAATATGCAAATGATTACCAAAAAATACAAGATATAATGAATAACACAATAAAAGAATAGTATCCTCAATTTGAAAAGATAAACCCATAATAGTTAGAACCTCTATTTTCCCCAGTAGAGTCGACATTCTGTTGACATCCTTTGAATGGGAGAAACGTCACGGTGACTCAATTAAAAAAATAATTATCTAAAATGTATTTTGAAATATTTAAAAAGGGGTAAAAGGGGTAAAATGAGTTTAAAAGAATTAAAGGGATTGCCACCTAATTTTTTTTTGGGAAAACTAGGAAACCGATTAATTAATTAACCTGAAAGAAATGTCTATGAAACCAATTTGATTATAGGTAAGGGGTTCAAGTTATTTCGAAGGAAAGGGGTTAGGCACCCTTCGAAATCCACAACTTTGGTTCCCGACTGAGTTCATTTTCAAATTGAGGAGGAGAATAAAATAATGTACAAGTATAATAAACATGCAATATACACAATAAAATAAAATAATAATTATCGGCCTAAGGTTTGCCTAACATCGATATATATAAAATAATGAATAAAAATATAAGTCGAGCTCTTCGAATAGCTTCAACGAAACAAGTCTTGTGTACCTGTAAACACACTTAATAAAAGTGTTAGTAAAGAATAAATATGATTAAAATTGAATAAACCAAATAACAATTTTAAAATAAAAATCCGTCTTATGAACATGGGAGGCCTTGGAAATCAACGGTAATTTCTTCATCGGCCAATTCTAACAACTAAAATATATAAACCTAAATTAAATTTCCGTTTTTTAAAATGGAAAGGCCTCCAAAACCGAAGGGAAATTTTTTCATTGGTCAATTTCAACAAACAATTCATATTACGTAAGCAATATAATACTAAGCAAAGATATAAATCAGAGAGACATTTGTAACAGAGTAAAAGAAAACTAGGCATATAGCTGGAAAGTTCAAACAAGTTACTAAAGTATTAGTCCACAAACGGTGAGGAAAACAAAAATAAACAAGAAATAAAAGAGATAAATAATGTGCAACCGTATGAAAAACAATGTGTTTAGTAAACAAATGAATATAATTATTAATAATAACGTTACTTAACAACAACAAAAACTGCATAATAATGCCAAAATAAATCAAGAAAAACAAGAACTAAAAGGACAATAAATTCAGAGGAATATTTCAAAATCAATTTCAAGAGTTATAGTCAACAAATAGAAATAAAAAAAAATAATGTAAAATGGAACAATATAACCTGCAAACACTAACTGAATGCTAAAGATATGACTCATTGAGAAAATTTACCAATTACACAAAATTAATCTAAATACAGCAATGGACCAAAAAACTATATTTACAGACCATAAAATTAAAGATAAATTAAATCAAAATGTCACCAAACAATAATATACCACCACCAAATAATAATTTAACAATAAATTTCAGCCAATAATAAAATAACAATAACGTTAAACAACCACAATGAACAAATTAACTAGAGAATCATAATATATAAATCTAACATCCAAATAAATTCATAATTTGAAGAAAAAAATAAATTATTCTAAAATTAAGGTTATTGGAGTTATGTGGTTACCGACCAGATTCCGTTGTGGGTCGAAGAGGAGACAGTTGAAGCTTCGGTTGTTGTTCTTGGGTTCGGCCTAAGCTCAATAATTGATGTTCGCCGGAGTAAGTGGTGGCGAGCTTTGAAAACGCTGATCGTTGGAGATTGCCGGAATACCTGCAAAATAAATAATAATTGTAAAGGGGGAAGAAGGAAAGGGACAGACCATTTGGGGTTGCTGTTTTGGGGTTGCTTCCGGTGATTCTTTCACCGGAAAAAAGGGAAAAACAAAGAGTGTTGTGGCTGTTCAGTTGGTAGTTTAGAGATGGTTTCTGGGGGTTTTTTTTTTTGGGGGGG
>NC_028639.1:62997397-63028788 GCF_001406875.1 Solanum pennellii
GGGGGGGGGGGGGGTTCCGATTGTTTGGAGTTGTTGTTCGTTGTTGGAAAAGGGTGGTTTTGGATGGTTTGGGTAAGAAAAAGGGAGGAGAAACGGGTAGTGATAGTTAGTTGTTGTTTGGAGAAGCACATTGTGAGGTTTAACCAGAAAAATGGGAAAGAGGGATGAAGCAGGAAGTGGTTTTGGTTGGCTGGAGCTTCACCGGAAAATATGAGTTGCTTTAGCTATATTTTTGGTGGTGGTGGACCAGATGAAAAATATAAAAAATCTGAAAATACATAATTTTTACCACCCTTAACGTAATGGGCAAATTTTCTTTGAATAGGAATTGTTAAAAAAATGGGCCTAAGTTATGGGCTTGAGATAGTAACCCAAAAATTGTTGATTGATAATATATCTGTGTATGCAAATTATATTCGAATTTGAATGATTTTTTAGACTGCACAGAATATAAAAATGAATATTAACAATTTAACGGAGAAAAATGAATTTGGAAAATGTAATGCACGTAATCAATAACATGTAAAAAAATGCAATTTAACAGAAATAATAATTTTATAAAAAAAAACAAATATTTGAACGTCTCGCTGTGACAAAATAATATAAACATACCAATCGATAAAAATTCTAATACTTTGAGAAAGAGGATGATTATCAACAAATTTCATTAAAATGAATATATATTTTGAATTATTTAAAATAAAATACTCAAAATGTATTAATTTTGAAACTATCAGACCGAAATTTGGTGTCAACATTTTCGACTTAGTGTAAATGAAATTTCGGATCCGACTCACCTCCGGTAGTTGATCCCTCCAATTCCTCCCGTGGGCCGTTGAAATTGCACCACCTGTCCTAATAACAAATAAATGGTGCACATTTATTTAGTTAACCACTTGGTTAATTGTTCACTCTCGTTATGTAACAATCCTAAAAATCGAATAAATAGGTACTTAAGGTGATTTAATTATTATTTAAAATTCTTAAATTTTAAGGGCATAATGGTCCTTTCACGTATTAATTAAAATAAATCAGATTTTTATTAAGTTAATTAAATCCTATTTTGACTAAGTCTTGAATTTAGTCTCCTAATCCTAATAACTCTCTCTCTCTCTCTCTCACACGTTTCTCAACTCTCTCTCACGTTCTCCATCTCTCTCTCACATGAAATTTTAAGAAAAACAAAGTAACCAAAACGTAAAGGCAAGGAGAGGATTCTGGGCAGCAACTTCACGTTTGATCAAGCAAATTAAGGTATAGGTTTCTCTCCTGGAATTCTTTCTCCAAGAGTATTTTCCTTCGAACGATTCTCAAGTCTTGAAAACTAAGGTTGTTCCCCTTTGTATGTCCCTATCACTAGCTCCCATTGAACTTTAGGTTGGGTATGTTTTCTGGTACAAAGTAGGGATGAAATGTACTTTTGTGATGTTTATGTTTACGTATGCATGTCCGAAATTATTTAAAAAATCGATGTGTATGTATGTGTGGCAGTGAAATTGGTCACTGTTTGGAGGTGTGCAAAGGCATGTTAATTTTGTATTTTATGTGCTAAAATTGTGCACAATGTGATGTTTGTATGGTGTGTGAAGTTAGTAAGTTTGGAGTTAAAAAGCCTGATTAATATAATTACGAAACTACACCTAACAATGCACTAAACGCTTGGTGAAACGCCCTAAGAAGCTAACATAAAAAGGTTGATGAAGGGAAGTTAAAAATTTTGAATAAAATTACAGCTTAGTGTACTTAATTTCGTTCAACAAGGAGGTTGAAATCTGGAAAATTAATACATTTAAAGGAGGTGAGGCCACCAGGATTCGAACCTGTGACCTCACCCTTGGCCCTGTCTTGCGCGAGAAAATAAAAGAAAATGGGGCTGGGGGGGGGGGATCGAACACGCAACCTAGGGGAAGGAGGAAGAGGAAAAATTTATTAAACAAATAAATGGAAGGCGTGGGATTCGAACTCACGACCTCCAGATACGCGCGAAAGGAGGGAAAGAAATCAGGAAAAGAAAACGCGAGGCGTGGGAATCGATCCCACGACCTCAAGGCGGAAGAATAGGCGAAACAAAAAAAAAGGTGAGGCTGTGGGGATTCGATCCCACAACCTCACTGCCACTCGCCCCTATTAAATAAAATGAAGATAGAGGGGCTGTGGGGGTTCAAATCCACCACCTCACAACCTCCTCTTCAGCGAAATTAAAAAAAAAAAAAAGGGGGTTGTGGGGTTTCAAACCCACAACCTCCTTATTGTAGCGAATTTAACTCTAAAAATCAAAGGGGTTGTGGGGGCTCGAACCCCCAACCCTTTCGGTTAACTAAGAGTAAAATTAAAATAGAAAATTTATCCTTTCATGTAAATATTGAGATTTAATTTAGAATTCTAATTAAAATAGAAAATTAATCCCTTCATGTAAATGTTGAGATTTAACTTAGAATTCTAATTAAAATAGAAAATTAATCCTTTCATGTAAATGTTGAGATTTAATTTAGATTTCTAATTAAAATAGAAAATTTATCCTTTCATGTAAATGTTGAGATTTAATTTAGATTTCTAATTAAAATAGAAAATTTATCCTTTCATGTAAATGGTGAGGTTTAATTTAGAATTCTAATTAAAATAGAAAATTAATCCTTTCATGTAAATGTTGAGATTTAATCTAGAATTCTAATTAAAATAGAAAATTTATCCTTTCATGTAAATGGTGAGGTTTAATTTAGAATTCTAATTAAAATAGAAAATTAATCCTTTCATGTAAATGTTGAGATTTAATCTAGAATTCTAATTAAAATAGAAAATTTATCCTTTCATGTAAATGGTGAGGTTTAATTTAGAATTCTAATTAAAATAGAAAATTAATCCTTTCATGTAAATGTTGAGATTTAATCTAGAATTCTAATTAAAATAGAAAATTTATCCTTTCATGTAAATGGTGAGGTTTAATTTAGAATTCTAATTAAAATAGAAAATTAATCCTTTCATGTAAATGTTGAGATTTAATCTAGAATTCTAATTAAAATAGAAAATTTATCCTTTCATGTAAATGGTGAGGTTTAATTTAGAATTCTAATTAAAATAGAAAATTAATCCTTTCATGTAAATGTTGAGATTTAATCTAGAATTCTAATTAAAATAGAAAATTTATCCTTTCATGTAAATGGTGAGGTTTAATTTAGAATTCTAATTAAAATAGAAAATTAATCCTTTCATGTAAATGTTGAGATTTAATCTAGAATTCTAATTAAAATAGAAAATTTATCCTTTCATGTAAATGGTGAGGTTTAATTTAGAATTCTAATTAAAATAGAAAATTAATCCTTTCATGTAAATGTTGAGATTTAATCTAGAATTCTAATTAAAATAGAAAATTTATCCTTTCATGTAAATGGTGAGGTTTAATTTAGAATTCTAATTAAAATAGAAAATTAATCCTTTCATGTAAATGTTGAGATTTAATCTAGAATTCTAATTAAAATAGAAAATTTATCCTTTCATGTAAATGGTGAGGTTTAATTTAGAATTCTAATTAAAATAGAAAATTAATCCTTTCATGTAAATGTTGAGATTTAATCTAGAATTCTAATTAAAATAGAAAATTTATCCTTTCATGTAAATGGTGAGGTTTAATTTAGAATTCTAATTAAAATAGAAAATTAATCCTTTCATGTAAATGTTGAGATTTAATCTAGAATTCTAATTAAAATAGAAAATTTATCCTTTCATGTAAATGGTGAGGTTTAATTTAGAATTCTAATTAAAATAGAAAATTAATCCTTTCATGTAAATGTTGAGATTTAATCTAGAATTCTAATTAAAATAGAAAATTTATCCTTTCATGTAAATGGTGAGGTTTAATTTAGAATTCTAATTAAAATAGAAAATTAATCCTTTCATGTAAATGTTGAGATTTAATCTAGAATTCTAATTAAAATAGAAAATTTATCCTTTCATGTAAATGGTGAGGTTTAATTTAGAATTCTAATTAAAATAGAAAATTAATCCTTTCATGTAAATGTTGAGATTTAATCTAGAATTCTAATTAAAATAGAAAATTTATCCTTTCATGTAAATGGTGAGGTTTAATTTAGAATTCTAATTAAAATAGAAAATTAATCCTTTCATGTAAATGTTGAGATTTAATCTAGAATTCTAATTAAAATAGAAAATTTATCCTTTCATGTAAATGGTGAGGTTTAATTTAGAATTCTAATTAAAATAGAAAATTAATCCTTTCATGTAAATGTTGAGATTTAATCTAGAATTCTAATTAAAATAGAAAATTTATCCTTTCATGTAAATGGTGAGGTTTAATTTAGAATTCTAATTAAAATAGAAAATTAATCCTTTCATGTAAATGTTGAGATTTAATCTAGAATTCTAATTAAAATAGAAAATTTATCCTTTCATGTAAATGGTGAGGTTTAATTTAGAATTCTAATTAAAATAGAAAATTAATCCTTTCATGTAAATGTTGAGATTTAATCTAGAATTCTAATTAAAATAGAAAATTTATCCTTTCATGTAAATGTTGAGGTTTAATTTAGAATTCTAATTAAAATAGAAAATTAATCCCTTCATGTAAATGTTGAGATTTAATTTAGAATTCTAATTAAAATAGAAAATTAGTCCTTTCATGTAAATGTTGAGATTTAATTTAGAATTCTAATTAAAGTAGAAAATAATCCTTTCATGTAAATGTTGAGATTTAATCTAGAATTCTAATTAAAATAGAAAATTTATCCTTTCATGAAAATGTTGAGATTTAATTTAGAGTTCTAATGTTATGAATATTAGAAATAAAATCAATAAAAAATATAAATGATATCCAAGTGATTCAAGATTTGGGTTTTCGTGCCCAAACTTCCGTATTGATACATAAGTCATACGTGAGTAAAATATCCAAGAGTAATGCCATCTACTTAGATAAAAAATGAAGATCTTGGCATATATACAAGATACATAAGTCCTGTAATAGATAATCTTAGGAAAGTAAGAATCACTTAGCGTACTATGAATGAAGCCCCATGGCTTGTATGTATAGACACATAAGTCTAACATATGGTCAAAAATAAGTGAACCTAAGATGTACGTAATGAAATGATAAACCTTAGGAGGGTTAAGTACGAGTGTACGATACACTAAATGGCCAAGTGCATTGGTATATGATGAGATGAACTATGAAATGAAGGAATGAATATTCACGAAATAAGAGGTGAGTAACTATTAAAAGCAAGGGTGCTAATAATGAAGAATGTGGTGACAACATGATATGAGGCTAATGTATATGATGAGAGCAATCTCATATGAGCCTAAGTACATGTTACCAATACATACTCACCAATGAGAGTGTAAGATAATGAAGAGACCAGTTTCTATGAACACTCTAATGAAAGTATTGAGTTTTACACACTTAATACTAATGATGAGATGAGAA
This sequence comes from Solanum pennellii, assembly GCF_001406875.1. Lineage (NCBI taxonomy): Eukaryota > Viridiplantae > Streptophyta > Magnoliopsida > Solanales > Solanaceae > Solanum > Solanum pennellii. The sequence goes on from NC_028639.1 coordinate 63,002,832, forward strand.
ATCATCTAATGAGCTATGCTGTCCTCATACTAGAAGCCAACTTCCACGACGTATGAGTTGAATGTAATGGAACTTTATACTGAGCACCGATAGGTTGGCTATGAGCGGTGATGCCCTCTTTCGGGAAGGGCGAAGGTTCACGTAACTCTCATGAGATGAGACTGTCCGGCTTGCCGGGTATAGGTCTCCATACATCTTCTAGTCTTTGAACCTATACTGCCAATATAGGGATCTGGCGGGGCTAAATTCCCAAATACGCTAGCATATTACTGAATCACTTTGGCCGGTGATTCCACCTCTTTTCGGTGTGGGGGAGACACTGGATTTCATGACACTCACATGATCTATGTCGGTTAAAGTTAAAGTTCCTAATGAATGAATGAGGCCAGCCTCAAATGAAGAACATAATGAAATGAAAGATACCAAAGGTGTTAGGATAGGATAATTAAGAGGTGAGCTAGACTCAGGTAATGACATTAGGTCATTCCTGATCATTGCACAGCAAACCCGATGATAGTCTTAAACTATACCCTAGGTATAGCTAGTATTCACACTGGCCTATGAGGGAAATGAAATGAAGTATGTACGAAAGAATGAAGCAGACTCTGTATTTGCTAATGAAGACTCCCTAGTTGAGGTCCCATGTGTTGAGCCCTCATTTTTGGGAAGTCTTAATGTCAAGTCCATGATTCCAAGGTCTCATGGCATATGAATGAATGATATGAAAGGAACTATGTGTTATATGTTATGTGCTATGATATGTGCTATATGAAGATGTTATGTGTTCTATGCAATACGATATTTATAATGATGCATGTTACTCTCATGGCATGACCTTCCGAACTCAACTTGGAAAGTTCACTAACTTTCCTGATCTCAATTCGGCAAGTCTACTGACTTGCCTTCCAACAATCATGTCATTAGAAAAGAGCTATTCTTTCTCATGCATGTCCCTGGTGTGTGCTTGCATATACCCATACTTAGTACAAGTGTGTACTAATTCCATATATATATATATATATATATATATACTTTTAGGTGCAGGCACAGGTGGGCAATAGAGCTACAGGTTCGTTGTTGCAGCTATCCGGACGTCAACATTCATCCGGATTTCGGTAGGTCCTCATGCTTTCGAGGATGCTACTGTTTTACACTCTAGCGTAGTTTTTAGAGTTGAGCTAGTGGAGTATGTTTCACTAGCGTTTCTTTCCTGTTTTGATTCAGACTTTGTATTGGTGCCATTTTGGTATTTATACAATTAAGACTTAATGAACTATTTCTTTCAATTGCTTATCTCTTTAATGTTAGATAGTTGATGACGAACGATTATGAAATGTTAAGAATATTTTAGCAAGTATGTTTAAAGAACCAAAAGTTTCAAATTTACCACTAAAATTAACCTATGTAAAGTAAGGATGACATAAGTAGGCTTGTTTGCGACCTCTGAGAGGTCAACGACGCCGATCTCATCTGGGGTCTAGATTCCAGTCGTGACACGTTACTCTTTAGTCTTCACATTTAAATAAGATCTCATCTCTCCTATAAATTCTCAAATCTGTCAAACAACGTATATGAACAAAAATATCAATTGCACGATTTATTTGTAATTGGGTGTTATATTCTAGGTATTTTGATGATCCTCACAAATACGGGGACCTGGTCTCTGGTAGAGTGCTCTCGTCCAGATACAAATGGGGTACAACTGTAAAAGTTGTCATGTCAGGTGGTAGGTGAAAAGTGCAGTGTCCTACACCAATAGGATTAGCGAACGAGATTGTATGTTTCGGTATCTCACAAATGCAGGAACCTGGTCCCAAGCAGAGTTTCATCCATCAGATACATAGTTGGTGACAGCTGTAAAGCTGTCGCGTCAGAGGTTGGTGAGGCGTCATGTGCTACACCAATCAGAATGGAGGAGGGTGTTGTCCAGCGGATAGTAACTCTTTATGTTTGATATTTTTAGCATGACAAACACCATATTATATTCATTCATCCAAAGAAGGCAGTCAGCCAGCAAACCTTTTCAAGAACTCACAAAGAAGTTTGCAAGAGACCTGGTCCCCTCAAGACTGCGACGTGAAAAGGTGAAAAGACAGCTGTCAGAAAAGTTGTCACCTCTGATGCGGTAGGTGCACAACTTTTCCAACAGCAGGTCTTCAGCCAATGGGATGGCTGCAATGAATTTGTGGGGAATTATATTATCTCTTTCCAACAAACATAAATTCAAGATTTGGCAAACTAAAATCAAAAGAGCTTAAAAAAGAAGGTCATCTTCAATAAGAATTCAAGCACAAGAATACATACAGCAAGAACCTGATCAAGAGAAGGAGTGCTTCTGTACCTGCTGTTGTTCTTGAATGTTTGTATGAACTTAACTTGTAGGATTCGTTTCATTGTTTGTTAGAAACGTTTCAAACCTGGTTTGAGTCTTGTAAGAACTTAGTTAGGAGTAACTTTGTGTCTTACTGTAAAAGTCGATATTAATCAGTTGGTTAGTATAGTGGGCGGTGGGTATCCGCTTAGTTGAAATCTAAGTTATCTAGGGGTGGTAGCTTAGTGGGCAGTGTTGTATCTGCTTTGGCTCGTCTAAGTAATAGGTGGTATTGCTTAGTGTGGAGATTAGCAGGCTAATCTCGTGTTGTAATCGTCTTTTACTTTTGCTTGTTGAATATTAGTGAAAGCGGTTTGAGAAGTCCTCTTGAGAACAGGCTGTGGTTTTACTTCCTTGAGCAAGGAGGTTTCCACGTAAAGTTGCTTATTCAATCTTTACTTTCAGCACTTATTTGACTGTTTGTTATTATAATTGTGTTGAGGACCTGATCCCATCGAAATCTGTGGATGCGTACATTCCAACATTGGGACACGTGTTTGACATTTCAACGGCCCACTAGAGGAAATGGAGGGATTAAACCCTTATTTTATGATCCATGGAGTCACCCACTATCATTAAAACATAAGAGGTACGTTTGGCCTACGTCAAAAAGTATATCTAGTTTTTGTTGTAAATTAAACACATGGGATATCGATATATATGTCTAAATCCAAAGTTTGATAGAGAAGCTTAATCACGTATCTTCAAGTTCGATAGAGAAGCTATCTATCAATGGAGGAACAAGGAAGAAAAGGGAGGCGGCTGTTGTTGTTTCCGCTACCGTTGCAAGGCCACATAAACCCTATGCTTCAACTAGCAAACATCCTTCACTCAAAAGGTTTTTCTATAACCATAATTCTTGCGGACAACTTCAACACCTCTTCCAATAATATTCGAGCAAATTATCCTCACTTCACCTTTCACACTATTTCTGATGGTATATCTGAAGATGAAAAAGCAAAAATAGATATTGATGTCCTTTCTCTGCTTTCTTTGTTCAATGAAAAATGTGTTCCGCACTTCAGAAAGGTTTTGAGAGAGTTAGTGTTGGAAGATTCAAATATTGTTTGCTTAATATCAGATAGTATCTTGCATTTCACCAAAGCCGTTGCAGACAGATTTAAGCTTCCTAGGCTTGTTTTAAGGACTGGAGGAGTTTGTTCATTATTGATTTTTGCTGCCATCCCACTTTTGAGAAACAAAGCTTATTTACCTCTTCAAGGTATTTCTCATCTTCATTCCTCAATTATTTCGTTTCCGAAAAAATGATTTAGATTACATTGGAATGAAGTTTAAGAAAATATTAAAGAAGTCTTTTCAATTATGTAGTGTTAAATTTAAGTTATGGCAAAATATTCTTCAATCTTATGGCCTTCTATGCCCATTTGGATCAGATTATTTTTAGGTGTTTTTGATTTCTTAAACATTTTTCTTTTAGGTGTTTCTAAGCACTCATTTTTTAGTCAAAAAAGTTTTAGAATAAGTTAAAAGTAGGATACTTTTTACTTTACCTATGACTTGATTTATATATTATTTTTTATAAGTTCATCAAAAAAGATCCTTAAATTAAATATGTCATATGAAAAATTGAAATTAAAATATTGTAAAAGAAAAAAAAGATCATTATTCGTAGATCTTTTTCTTTAACAATGTAAAAAGTATCTAACATATAAACAAGTAAGAGTCTTGGTATTTTGAAAAGTATAATTTTCAAATATTTATATCTATCAACAGACAGCATCGATAAATTTGAAGTGATAAAACGATATTCCATTAACTTTTAGTTCGTTCTTGAATATACCGAAAAAGTGCATCTGTATATTTGATTAATATAGTGCATCTGTATATTTGATTATTATTCATGAATATTATGTCAAAGTAAAATATCGATGGATAACAGAGTATGTCCATAGCTATTTTTCATGGATTAATATTAGTATGTCAAGTTGATAACCAATTTCTTAGATAAAGCATATCTATAAGTGTCCAAATTACTACAGAAACAGTTCGTTCTTGTGTCACATCTTCCATTTTGCAGTAAAAATATCGGCGCCCACACATTTTTTGTTGTTTTTTAAGACTCGTGAACCTCATCCACGTGCACTAAAAGTTGCCTGAAAAACAGCTCATCTATCCGACTCTCTCTCTCTCTCACTTACCTTTTCTATTGATCTGTTTTTTGTACGATCAAGCAAAAACAACATGAATTCAATATGGCACTTCAAATAATACTCCCTCTCATCCATACATTTTTTGAGTTTGGAGATTCAAAATTAAGAAATAGTTCTTAGATTAGGGGTAGCTCAATGCTCTTTAAAAACGAGACATACGCCTTAGGTCTTTAAAGTCGAAGAGCTTATATTTTTTTGGTAATAAAAAAATTATTGTTAAAAATAATAATATACTATTTATTTGTCTTTTTTTGAATTTATTTCGAAACATTAAAGATCATTCTTTTTATGAATTAATTTTTAAATTTACTTCAACTTTGAGAGTACATATCTAAACATCTTAACTTATCTCACCTAGCAAACTAAATAAGTTAAAATATTCAACTAAAGCACAAGAAACAAGTTAAAGAAGTGTAAATGTGCATATGATGAATTTTGTTATATGTATAGAATCTCGACTAGAGGAAGCAGTTGAGGAACTTCCACCTCTCAGAATTAAAGATCTTCCTTTATTCAAGACATGTAACGTGGATGCACTTTATCAAGTTATTGAAGGAATGATACGAGAAACTAAAGCTTCATCAGGCCTCATTCTCAATTCATTCGAACAACTTGAGCAATTCTCCATGTCTAAACTCCGCCATGATTTTCCTATCCCAATTTTTCCAATAGGCCCCTTTCACTCTCATTTTCCGGCTTCTTCCAGCAGCTTGATGTCACAAGACCAAACATCAATCTCTTGGCTAGACACAAGACCACCTAAATCTGTAATTTACATCAGCTTTGGAAGTGTTGCAGCAATAGAAGTCAATGACTTTCTTGAGATTGCCTGGGGCTTGGCAAACAGCAATTACCCTTTCTTGTGGGTCGTTAGGCCCGGATTGATTTGTGGCTCAGAATGGATCGAATTGTTACCCAGTGAGTTCTTGGAGAGAGTGGATGGAAGAGGACACATTGTCAAATGGGCTCCTCAGCAACAAGTGTTGGCACATCCTGCTGTTGGGGCATTTTGCACGCACAATGGATGGAATTCAACGTTGGAGAGTATATGTGAAGGAGTACCAATGATTTGTATGCCATGTTTCGGTGATCAAATGGTGAACGCAAGGTACGTTAGCCATGTTTGGAAAGTAGGGGTGCAATTAGAGAATGGCTTGAAGAGGACGAACATTGAAAATGCAATTAGAATGCTAATGGAGGAGGAAGAAGGGAAACAAATTAAAGAAAGAATGTTAGAGCTGAAGGAGAAGGCAAATTTATGTCTAAAGCCAGGAGGATCTTCTTATGAGTCTCTGAGGAGCCTTACAAGTTACATCTCATCATTTTAATAGAGTAATGTTTATCTTCGGTTCATGGACGCTCATTTCATCTTATTGTTTGGATCAACTATTAATTTGACAATAAAAATTTAGACTTTTTATCTATTACTCCCCATTCGTAAAAGCTTTGTTTATATTTTGCTGAGGTACTTGTAACTGACTGCAGTTGTAAATGTGAAGCTACATTTATTTGCTAGATTTTTCGGAATAAATCTGCAATCTCTAGGCAACAATTTAATTGGATATATCAGCTGAATCATGTCTGTTTATGTGGCGGAGTAATAGATCTTATGTCCTGTATAAGACGGTCCAGATTAATGTATGAAGATCCACCTTCATTGACAGCTTTTTTTGCCAAATTTGCCATGTGCTCTGTTCTTTGTGAGAATTCACCATTCCTCTTCTCCATCAAATCTCTAATTGATTTTGCAATGATGTCTCTATCACATGTATCTTTTATGTCAAGTCCCATCTTCCAAACCTCTCCAACGAATCTACTATTCACTTGCTGATCAGCAAACCTCGGCCAGCAAATCATTGGCACTCCTTCAACTATACTCTCCAATGTGGAATTCCATCCAGAGTGAGTCAAGAAACCCCCAATTGCTCTATGTGCCAATACCTTTTCTTGTGGAACCCAATCAGCCATGTAGCCCCTTGCCTTTGTACCCTGCTCCAACTCCACAGGAATCTCATCTTTTCTCTCTTGTCCTATTATCAAGTCTGGCCTCATCACCCATAAGAACTTTTGCTCACTATTCACTATACCATACCAAAATTCTAACAGCTCCTCCTTTGTCAACCCCGCGACGCTTCCAAAACTAACATATATCACAGATTTTGGTGGCTGCGTGTCTAGCCAAGACATGCAACTCTCATCTTCTTGCCACAAACTGTTTGAAGATGTAGATTTTGTTCCAAGTTTGGCCTTTAGATGAGCATGAACTGGTCCAATTGTATAAACATTTGGACACACAGTTCGAATTTGAGAAAGTATGGGCCCTTCCAGATCTTCAAATGTGTTAAGTATGAGACCTCGCGCTCGAGGGGTTTGTCGTGTCTCTGTCATTACAATCCTGAAATCAGGGCTAGTTAAGTCACTCGCCTGACAGAAGCTTGGAAGGTCTCGACCTCTCAGAAAATCTTCCATGCCTTTTACCTTGGTTAATGTCAAGTCCTTTGCATTTTCTGTAATTCATGTAATCAAGGTTACTTCATATAGGCAAAATTTGTATTAATGTTATGCGCTTAGTGGGAACTTGAGAATTAAAAAGTTTGTATTGAATTTTTACCTTTGAGGGGAAGTTCTCCAACTTGAATTAGGTCAGGCATGCAAAAGTAGGACCAGAAAGAAGAGGCACTGGCGGTGCGGAAATAGATAATAGGCAAGTTGATTTCTTGGGCTACATCAGCCGCCATGCTTAAAATTCCATCAGTGATGAGACATGTGGTCACGGGAGAATATGCTATGAATTCTCTAAGAAATGGTTTTGCAATTTTGTTTAGAGAATCATAGAGTATTGATAGTCCATCACGAGTATTCATCACATCCATAGAAATCCCATGGGGAAGTGGTTGCAAATGGAATCCACTACCAAATCTGGAGATCACATCAGTGTGGTTGAGGAGGCGGTCATGTGTGTCGACAGTGACTAGAAAGGTAACTTGGACGTTAGAAAGAGAAAGAAGTTGGGCTAATTTAAGCATGGAGTTGACATGGCCTTGTGCAGGGAAAGGGAAGATGATAACACGAGGTGATGAGTCCATCTTAATTAGTTGGTGGAGTAGTGTTGTGTTTGCTTCTACATCTTATAATACCAGTAAACAACAAACAACGTGATATAAAATGATTCCGTTTGATTTTTTTTATTTTTTCTAATTCAGTTGTGGGTTGGGTTTGATATCTCTAGAATGATTCTTTCTGTCCAAATAAGTGATATAAAATGAACATCAAATCAAATACTCAACTTTTTAATATATGATCATATCATACTTTACGTGCTGCTTCGTTAAAGTTACGCCTATATTAATAATGCATGTATATACAAGGTTTATTTATATAGAATTTAGTTATGCATATTCAATAATTTCTTTGTGGGTTGGTTTGTTGTATTAAAAAATAATAAATTATTTGTCTTATTGAGTTTGACATGCAAATGGAATACCACCGCTCGGACCTTTTCACATTGCAATCCAAGTCTTGTAGTTCTATGCTTTCATCACTTAAAAACACACACAAAAAGTAATGAATGGTGAGACATATTCTCATTTATAAGAAAAATCACACTGTTCAATCTCATGATATCAGTTACAAACAATCTTACAAATTCTAGCAATAAAGAAGTTCAAATAGATGTTATGGTCGAAATGACTAGAAACATATTGTTCTGTTGTACAACATCAACTTCTCAAAATTTCAAGATTGAAAGTTTTCTCAATCTATTGCTTCTACCTCTAGAAATCATATGTAGAGGTTTTGAATATTTTCTAAAAGAAATGGAGTATATTTCATTGAGAGTGAAGGGTAAAGTTATCCATTTGTATTTTATTCAGATATAACTTATTTCATTTTGTATTTAGTATAAAATAATACATAAGTTGACTTATAACTTATAACTCTATAGTGTAAAAAATAAGGCATATGTCTAAGGCCCTAATTTCGGGGGAGGGGTCTCAATTTTTTTACCAAAAATAAATTATATGTAAATTAACATCATTCAAATAGAAAAAATAAAGAAAATATTACTTACTATCTTCTTACATTTTTTGTGCTCACATTACTTTATTCATTTTACAACTACCGTATTAATGTGGGAATCAAGTTATCAGCTATTTGAAATAGATTTTATTGTTCTAACTACTTTTTAAATTTTGGATTTATTATTTATTAGTTATAGAATTATTTTAACAGTTCATATAATGATTATATTAATGAAAGAATTGATCTTTCGTACAAAAAGATACTCTAGTACTGAATCAGAAATTAAATATTCATGAATTAAGTTAATTTGATTCGATTAGTTTTTTAGTTTTTTGATACTATTTGATATGCAATGCCAACTAATAGTGTGTAGTACTCCTTAATAGGCGGGCCAATTTGTTTTATTTTTCAACATTTGGTGGGACCAACCAAATTATTGGAGTCTGAAGTTAAAAGGAAAAAAAAAATTGAACAAAATTTTGGCAGCAAAAATTGAGGTTAGCTTTTCAACAAAAATATATGATTTATTAACGATATCTAACTGTACATTTAAATGTTGCCCTTTTAGTTTAATCCTCAATTTTTGTTGTCCTTTGAAAATTTTGCTAATATTTTTTTTTGAATAAATTAACCATATAAATCTCATTAGTTTAGATTCTAATTACTAGGAATTCCGATATATAATTTTTGATATTACGTTCTATATCATTTTTTATTATTGGATACATGTGTCGAGATATGTCAGATACGTGTATCAATCGGATATATAAGGCCGATATACGCAATTTAAATACTTTTGAATTAACTGTTGTAACTCAATGTCTTAATTATCAAAGTAAATTATGGGAAATTAACAAACATATTAGATTTAGAGGATCCTTCTGTATCAACTATGATCAGTTTTGCTAAAAAATTAAAATCATAAACGTTACTAAATATGATATATAAACCTTCATCTTGTTCATCAATTCCTTCCTTTCAAGCTTCAATTTTCAAGGCTTTTATTGAAATAGCCAATATCACAGTATTGTTAAGAAATCGGGTTCATGGGTCTCTGAAATTGAATACTAAAATTATAGAATTGATGAAAAACTTTTGAGAGATAATTCCATATACAACAATCAAGTAAATGGGATTTCGAGACAATTAAGAATCAATTGTACAAGAAAAGATATGGACATCATATACACAATGAAAGGCAGAAGACAATGGGAATCACACCTCAACAAGTCTCTGCTCAAATGCAACAGAAAGAAGATTATCTTGAAAAGAAGACAAAACAAATTTAAATAAATGCACAATCATGGTTATTAAACCCTTTAAAATTGTTGGATACATGTATCTCGCCTTTAATTCAAAATAATAACTCATGTATCTCGACTTATAAAATTGTTGGATACACATATTTTGCCTTTAATGATACATATGTAACTCGTCTTTACTACCAAAGAAGGAATTGATGAAGCAGATAAAATTGTTGAATATACGTATCTCACCTTTAATTCAAACTAATAACTACGTATCTTGACTATTTGCTTTATTGAGCATCTTCATTCATTGAAGCAACTTGAACAAAATAAAAGTACCACTGCGTCTTATTGAACTACCGCGTATCTGGAACACATATGTGTATTTGATTTGTTAATTAAAGTCTGGCGTAATTCACCCATTATGATTGGGTCGTTCCTAAACATAGATCTGATTTCAGCTTCAATGTTGGGGAATGAAGATTGAGATCCTGCAACCATTACAAAAAGATTAATGGAAAACAAACACTAAAAAAAAAATAGCTAACAGATTTTATTAACATCTTAAGTTGGTTAGTACTCCACTAACAAATTATCAACATATTTTTAACTGACTTATATTTTAAAACTTAACAACGAAATTCTAACAGATTACAATTTAAAATCTTACTAACCAAGTATTTTACTTGGTAAATATGGTGAGAGAAAATGGCGTCAAATTTAGCAACATTATATCAATGGATTATCAACTAAAATATTACTAACGCACACTTTTGTTGGTAATATTACCGACGAAGTATATTTAGGTTGGTAAATATGACAAAAAATTGTATATATAAATTATTAACATATTACCAATGAATTACTAACGAAATGTAATTTGTTGGTAAATTAGTAACGAAATGTAATTTGTTGGTAAACTTACCAACCAATATCCAATTAGTTGAAAATTTTGCCGACAAATAAATATTGTAGTTAATAAATTACTAGAATCATTAAAATAGTTGGTAATATACCAACGATCATTAGTTCATTGGTAAAATTTCCCAACATATTAATTATTAGTTGGTAATATTAAATATGAATGTTTAGTTGAATAGTAACTATTACTAATTGTGATAAAATTTATTGGTAAATTATTAATTACTAACTTATATTTGAATAGTTGGTAATTTACCAACTAAAGTAAACTCTTTTGGTAAAGCAGTGTCTAGTATTGAGGTTTTCATATTCAGTTTGCGTCGTTAGGCGTTTTAACTTTTAGCCAAAACTTGACTTTGATCAATTTTTTTGGTAAACGTGCTCATATTAGAACTCTGTCAGTGTCATTAGCTTAGAATGGTTATTTTTGATCTAACAGAAAGGTTGGTTCAATTTTTTAGGCTTCCATTTTTTGTTTGTGTCGTTAGGTGTTTTAAATCTTATGCTTTGACCAAACTTTGATTTTGGTCAATATTTTTGTGAAAGTGCTCAGATGAGAATTATGTCAGCTTAATTAATCCAAAGGTCATTTTTTATCTTATAGGATGGTTGGCTCGAATTTTGAGGCTTTCATCTTTAGTGTGTCGTTAGGTGTTTTAACTTATAAATTTTGGCCAAAAGTTAACTTAAGTCAATATATTTGATAACGTGCTCGGATGAGAATCTACTCAGTTAGATGCGGAAGGATTTATTCCTTCACTCAATGATTACTCTCTATTTTCAAGCTTTCAGATGGTCTTCTCACTGTCATCGCCATTTATGTGGATGATATCATTATCACAGGTGACGATGTTGCCACTATCACTCAATTGAAGTTGTTCCTTGATGCTGAATTTAAGGTCATAAATTTGGGCTTTTTGCACTACTTCTTAGGTCTTGCAATATTCAGGGAAACTCAAGGCCTAATTATCACTCAACGAAAAATCGCTCTCGAACTATTATCTAAGTTCGATTGTGAACACTTACCTCTTGTCTCTTCACCATCGGATCCTTCTATTAATTTTTCCGCTTATTCCGGTGAACTCATTACAGATCCTACTGCATATCGTCGTCTAATTGGTAAGCTCAATTACCTTGCTCATACTAGGTCTGATCTCTCATATGTTGTCCAGCACTTATCTTAGTTCATGCAAGAGCCTCGTCTTCCCCACTTTGCTGATGCTCTCTACCTGTAGTTCGTTACCTTCGTATCAATCATAGTCAAGGTATATTCTTTACTGCAGAACCCTCTGTTTCTCTCCTTGCTTTTTGTGACACGGATTGGGGATCATGTGTTCTTACACGAAGGTCTGTCAGTGGTTTTTGTATTATTTTTGGTGGTTCACCCATCTCTTGGAAATCCAAGAAAAAGAACTATGTTTCCTTGTCATCTGCAGAAGCTGAAAATCGTTCCATGAGATGCATGGTAGCTGAACTAACATGGTTCAATCGTCTTCTTCATGATTTGGGAGTTCCTCCAACACTCCCCATTCCTGTTCATTCTGCTAGTCAGGCAGCTATACACATAGCCAAGAACCCCGTCTTCCATGAACGAACGAAACATGTAGAACTTGATTGTCATTTTGTTAGACAACAATTTCTTGCTGGTTTGATCTCTCTTTCCTATGTTTCTGCTCCATCCCAGCTTGCAGATCTCCTCACCAAGCCCTTATCTGGCCCCTCACACCATACGCTTCTAGGCAAGTTGGGTCTCGTCTCTCCTCCCTCCAACTTGAGGGGGGTGTTGAGAATCATGATGGTGATCATAATAACGATAAGGACCAGGTCGCATCAATTGTTCCTAACGTCAAATAGAGAGCCCACGTCGTCATAGAAAATTACATTTTCATTTCAATTTATAATTTTCATGTATATAGCTTAATATTCTTTTCTTAGATGCTTCTAGAATTTGTATAGGTGTACAATGTTAGTCACAAGTTTGTTAGCTCTTTAGATTATTTTACAGCTTTGCCATTTTGTAATAGCATAAATAGTTCAATAAAAATCACTGAAAAAATCCCACATTTTGCCTTCACTGCTCTTTCATTTTTTATATAAACAAAGGTTGAAGCTATCATTTATAGCTGATTGATGCTTCAAAAATGGTGAAAACACAAAGACAGCAACAGCAGTTGCTCCAGAATTAAGTTGATCCACAAAGAAACCACAATCATCCTCTTATTTACAAACATCATATACTCCTAGTGTTGCCTTGATTCCTATAAAGCTCACCGGGCCAGAGAACTATGGTGTGTGGATTAGATCAATGCGTTTGGCACTTGTAGTCAAAAACAAGCTGGGATTTGTTGATTACACATGCGCTAAAAGCTCATACACACGAGATTTAGACCTTACTTGCAATGGCCTTTGTTGGGTTCCATTTCGAGATGTTGTGCTTGGAATCTAAAACAAGAAATGAAGTAAATTGAATTGCTTGGAAGTTCCTACTTTTTTAAGTTTTCAGAATTCAAATGAAACTTAAAATCAATTTATATTATATTACTATTCCAAAGTGCAGTTGAATAGGCTAAAAGCAAAGAATAATGTAGTCATTTTCTACTTAAGTGATCAGCTTTGTATGAAACTGGAAAGGGAAATATAAAGAGGTAATCTGCTAATAGTAGTGTAGGAAGGTTTGGATATCAGAAACGAGATTAGGGAGATCAAATTAAGAAACAGATCCGGAATATAAATTTAATGGCTTCAACTTTTAAGATTTTTGAGTTGCGTTGAATTCATTGTAACGTTAAAACTATTGGGTTCAAATCTTATAATTCTTGAGATTTTAATAAATTGTTACATATATCCATACTGTCGAAAATCAGGAATTCAGATGAATCCGTAGTCGATAGGATACATCTTCCCCTGGACACAGGATAAGGTAGAATTTTTGTTTGAAGCTAGTGGCTCTTCCTCTACGTTAATGCATACTTGTCATTGTTTTCGTGTTTTCTTTAACCAATGAAACTCCCCAATTGTAGAAGCTTTGTTTATTTATTGATGTAAAGCTACTTGTAAGTTGTAAAAGTGAAGCTACATATGAGACTTATTCAGAATGAGCACTGTGCAGAATAATCAGGGATCTCTAGGCAACAATATAATCACAGCTAACAAAATCAAGTGTCAGCTGAATCATGTCTGTTTATGTGGCGGAATCATAGATCTTATGTCCTGTATAAGACGGTGCAGATTAATGCATGATGATCCACCTTCATTGACAGCTTTTTTTGCCAAACTTGCCATGTTCTCTGTTCTTTGCGAGAATTCATCATTTCTCTTCTCCATCAATTCTCTAACTGATTTTGCAATGATATCTCTATCACATGTATCTTTTATGTCAAGTCCCATCTTCCAAACCTCTCCAACGAATCTACTATTCACTTGCTGATCAGCGAACCTCGGCCAGCAAATCATGGGCACTCCTTCAACTATACTCTCCAATGTGGAATTCCACCCAGAGTGAGTCAAGAAACCCCCAATTGCTTTATGTGCCAATACCTTTTCTTGTGGAACCCAATCAGCCATGTAGCCCCTTGCCTTTGTACCCTGCTCCAGCTCCAAAGGAATCTCATCTTTTCTCTCTTGTCCGATTATCAAGTCTGACCTCATCACCCACAAGAACTTTTGCTCACTATTCACTAGACCATACCAAAATTCTAGTAGCTCTTGTTTTGTCAACCCTGCAATGCTTCCAAAACTAACATATATCACAGATTTTGGTGGCTGTGTGTCAAGCCAAGACATGCAACTTTCATCTTCTTGCCACAAACTGTTTGAAGAGGTAGATGTTGTTGCAAGTTTAGCCTTTAGATGGGCATGAACTGGTCCAATTGTATAAACATTTGGACATACCGTTTGAATTTGAGAAAGTATGGGGCCTTCAAGATCTTCAATTGTGTTAAGTATGAGTCCTCGCGCTCGAGGGGTTTGTAGCGTCTCTGTCATTAGTATCCTAAAATCCGGTCTAGTTACGTCACTCGCCCGACAAACGCTTGGAAGGTCTCGACCTCTCAGAAAATTTTCCATGCCTTTTACCTTCGTCAATATCAAATCCATTGCATTTTCTGCCAGTCATGCAACTCAAATACATTACATACTGAATCGGATACATTAATAGGTAGCTCGAGAACATTAAAAAAATAATTTTTTTTAGAGATTTTAAAAAATAAAAGGGAATATTGGAAATAAGTGAACATGTATTTCAATATTTTTCCTTCCAAGAAAAACAAATTTGAAACAAAGAAGAGATATGGATATTGTTGTTTTACCTTTGAGGGGAAGTTGTCCAGCTTGAATTAGGTGAGGAATGCAAAAGTAGGACCAAAAGGCACAGGCACTGATTGTGCGGAAATAGATGAGAGGCAAGTTGATTTCTTGGGCTACATCACCTGCCATGCTTAAGATTCCATCTGCGATGAGACATGTCACCGGAGAATTCATATTCACCATAAATTCTCTAAGAAATAGTTTGGCAATTTTGTTTAGAGAATCATAGAGTATTGATAGTCCATCACGAGTATTCATCACATCCATAGAAATCCCATGGGGAAGTGGTTGCAAATGGAATCCACTACCAAATCTGGAGAGCACATCAGTGTGGTTGAGGAGGCGGTCATGTGTGTCGACAGTGACAAGAAAGGTAATGTGGAAGTTAGAAAGAGAAAGAAGTTGTGCCAATTTAAGCATAGAGTTGACATGACCTTGTGCAGGGAAAGGGAAGATGATAACATGAGGTAATGGATCCATCACAAAAACAGATAGTATTATTTGGTGTTCGATTCTTATAATACCTGGAGACTAGAAGGAATCAACAAAATACGTGCTACTGCCGGCCGGCCTAGGTGTTCGATTCTTAGATTTCGTTTAATTATTTTATTTTTTACTTCTTTTTCTTAGTCACTTCGGTTGAGTTAGATATCTCTTCAATGATATTTTCTGTCTAAATGAGTGAATATAAAATCAACATCAAAGCAAATAGTCAATATTGTCTATTCGGAAAAGGGTCTAAAATACCCTTGAAGTATTGAAAATGGTACAAAATTACCCTTCATTCACCTATTGGCTCCAAAATGCCCTTTTCATCCACCTATTGACTCCAAAATACCCTTGTCATCCACCTTTGAGTTCAAAATTGACCACTTATTTAATGATTTTAAATTTAAACTATTTAAATATTTTTAAAATACTTGATGTTCAACTATTGGTTATAATTTAATTTATTTGTATTATTTATAAACCAACCCACTACCCACCCATTACTAACTAAACCCCACCCAATTAATAATTCAACTATAATATCAAAATCGTCATAAACACTACTAAAACACGATGAAATTATAGATTAATGAAAATGACATCCAAAATTATTCGAGTCCGAATGAAGCCCCAATCGAATTTATGTTGAGCCGCTTATTTAGGAGGACACTTTCAATTTGATTCTCTTTCAATATTGAATTAGAAATTTATGATTAAACGTAAAGAAGTAATACATCCCGAATTAAAATTCATGCACTTTTTTAAAATATAATTTTATAAATATTTATGATTTTATTTTAAAACTTTTAATATATTATTTTGAAAAAAAGTTACCTATGAAGTAACATCACAAAATTGAGACGTAAGAATACTTAAGATGAACATAGTTAGACTTTTAAGTTTATCGATAATTTTTATTTAGACACTTGAATGTATGATAATTTACTTCTATAGATATTTTCGTCTGAAATTTTTTAAAACACTCAATTGGCAGTAGCTTTTCTATTGTTGCATTAATAATGTGAGTGATTTATTAATCTGGAGGGTTTAATTAGTAATGGATGGGTAATGGATTGATTTATAAATTATACTAATAAGTTAAATTATAACAAATAGTTGAGCGCCACATATTTTAAAAAATATTTAAATAGTTTAAATATAAAACCGTTAAATAAGTGGTCAATTTTGAACCAAAAGGTGGATGACAAGGGTATTTTGGACCCAATAGGTGGGTGAGAAGGATATTTTAAAGCCAATAGGTGGATGGAGGGTAATTTTGTACCATTTCCAATACTTTGAGGGTATTTTAGACCCTTTTCCGTTGTCTATTTTCATTTCATGGACACCATTTTATTTAGCATTTCTTTGTGTTTTATTTTACTTGTCTAATTTTAACTTTTATTTATTTGTATTTGTTTCTTATTTTTAACAAATTAAAAAAAAAAACTATACTTTCTTTATTTCTTTTTATATGTAAACTTTTTAAATTTCACTTGCATTAAGTAAGTTTACAATTTTACTATAATTTAAGGTTATTTTTAATTCAACTTTTCAATAAATGATTAATAAATTCATTTTTTATTTTTAATTTATTTGTTGAGATTTCTTATTCAAAATTAGATTTTATATAGTAATGCAATCATGAGAGCAATTAATCAATGGATGAAGTAATTACTTACTAGTTTTTCTAGATTAGTCAAATATCTATGTTCAAGACTAATTAACTATCAACGCTATAGTAGGAAAAATATTTTGATTTATGCATTAATTTTAAGAAATTACAAGTAATATGGATTAACTATTTATAGTAAAGATGTCATATAAAAAGGAATAGATGGAGTTTCTTTTTTACCTAATATACCCTGAATTTATTTAGAGTTCATGTTTTTGGAAAAGATAGAACCTCTTTAATAAATATATTGATTTCGAAATTCTATCAATTAATATAAATAAAATGATAAAGTAACTATGTCAATTATTTTTATTTTAATATGTCTATAAAGCTAAAAATAAACAGATAATTAGGAGTAGAGGAAGTATGATATTTAAGAAAAAATGAAAAAAAATTAAAGTTTATAGTCTAAAGAAATTCCTAAATATTTGTATAGCTATAAATTATTGAAGGCTAATAAAGCTTTTAAAGTTATATTGTTGCTAAGAATAGGAACATTTTTTAAAACCGTTTTAAAAAAAAAATTCACACATATCTTATGCTTACATATTTGTATGTCTTGATTTATATTTGATCAAACTCATTGGTGGCCCTCTAAAGTTAGCATCAAATTTCACATAGACAAATCAACTGTGCGATGTTTATTTTAGACACCTCATGTAGGGTCCCGTTAGTTCCCTTTGACATTGTTTTTACAATAAGAAAAAAATTGAAGAAAAGTGTAATACACTCGTTGATGACGTGACAAACGACAAATTAAATGATTGCATGAATTATTTGAAGTTAAAAATTATTTTAAAATCTATTTAGTAAATAAAATAAAAATATTATTCTAAAAAGAATCAATTTAACCCCTCCCTTCCCCACCCCCANTGCTCTATAAAATTGTTTTAGATCTTTTTTTTCTTTCTATCTTAGTGTTGTTTTGAGAGAAAAGAGAGAAGGAGGAGGGAGACAAGGAGAGGAAGAAAGAAAAAATATAAAATATGAGTGTTCATATTCATTTTTTCGGCGAAAAAGGTGAAATAGAAAATCGTCATATTTCATACACTCTATATTTCTTTTGTGTTTTTTTTCTTTTCTTATACTATTTTTCTTTCTTTTTAGTGTTGTTTTGTAGGAAGAGAAGAAGGAGAGATCAAATATGAAATCTGGGTGTTGTTATCTATTGATTCAGCAAAAAAGGTAGAGGGAGGTGATGGTAAATTTAGAAAAGTAATACAATGAAGAAGAAAAAGAATGACAAAATGGGATTTGATAAAAAAAAATTGACCTCCATTAAAGGATTTTAAGCTTGAAAAAATGGTGGGAGGTGGTGACTTGAAAATTGGATAAGAAGAAGAGAAAATAAAATAAAAAATTAGCTAAATTAAGACTTTCACGCGCTATTATTGAGTGTATCACACTCACTTTGACATGTCAGTAAAAAGTGTCTAAATGACACAACGAAACCATACATGAGGTGTCTAAAATGAACATCACTCAATTAAGATGTGTAAGTGAAATTTCTGCCAATTTTAAGTGGTCATCGATGGGTTTGGCTTTATATTTCACAGCCGAGAGAAAGTTCAATAATACATGTACTACTATTTAAAAAATTTATCAGTTAAGATATAAAATTTATATTAAATATTTTAAGATAAAACGTACAAGAAACTTTTTAGAAAGACAAAATACATAAACATGACTCTTAATTAACTTGACGATAATTGATAACTATGACCTTTAATTTTGGTGTGTGTACAAGTAGACACTTAAACTTATATAAAATTGAAGACACAATCATCCTACATGACACTCTACATGTCAATTTTGTAACATACATGTCATCCTATGTGTCTTATGTCATGTATGACACGTGTTTCTACTTATTTAATCTTATACAAATTTAAGTGTATATTTGTATATACTCTAAACCGCGTGAACATTAATATATGACAGTACATCAAATATTAATCTGGCTCCACAACCTAACAATTCTCCCACTTGGAGACTGATTCAGTCATCCAAAAAATACATTCTCAAAAAAAATAATCTTTTCATCATCAACATCTTTACCGCACCGCAACATCTGTAGCAACAACTACAGAATACCAACCGAGGTTTTACGTAACCCCAGTTTTCCAACATCCACACACTTTGTTAACATGTCTGCCGGGTTCTTTGCACCCTCTATCTTATCCAAACATATATACCATCCTCCACTGCCCTGCGACTGAAATGCTACCGCCTTCTGATGTGCTTTGTCTTCGAATGATAGACTGGATTTTTCACAAACTGTATGGTACTCTGGCTATCTGAGTAAAGAATCTTCTCGCTCTGCTTCTTGCCCAATTCCTCCAGATAATTTGCCAGCCATATCATCTCTTTCCCAGCTTCAGCTATTGCCACATACTCAACAAGATCAACATCCACAAAACCCTGTAAAGTCACCTTGCCTTTGCCAAAACAAAGTGAAGTACTGGATGTACCTCTCAGATATCTCGGAAGCCACTTCACAGCTTCCCAATGCTCTTTCCCCGGGTTCGCCACGTACCTGTTAACAACTCCCACTGCATGTGCTATATCAGGTCTATTTCATACCATAGCATACATCAAACTCCCAACTGTTGAAGCATATGGAACAAGTGCCATATGCTCATGCTCCTCGGCAGTCTTGGTAACTACTCCTTTGACAATTTAAAGTGATTTGTCAATGAAGTAGGCCTGGGTTTAGCATCATTAACCCTAAATCTGCTCAACACCTTCTCAATGTACAACTCCTGAGATAGATTTAAAGTGCCAACAGATCTATCCCGAGAAATCTTCATCCCCAAAATCTGCTTCGCTGGACCCAAATATTTTATCTCAAACGCTGCAGACAACCTTGTCTTCAGATTGTTAATCTCCCTCATACTAGATCCTGCAATCAACATATCATCCACATACAAGAGTAGAAAGACATGAATCAGTGTATTTTTTGAAGTAACATCAAGGATCCTTTTCAGCTTTGCAGAATCCACTCTTGGTCATGAAGGAGTCAAACTTCTTGTACCACTGCCTTGGTGCTTGATTTAGTCCATACAAGCTCCTGGTGAGCTTGCACACCATGTGTTCCTTGCCTGGAACCACAAATCCTTCTGGTTGCTGCATATAGATCTCTTTGTTCAGATCTCCATGTAAAAATGTTGTTTTTACATCCATTTGCCCTAGATGCAAATTTTCCGATGCAACAATACTCAACAGAATTCGAATAGAGGTTAACTTCAAAACAGGAGAAAATATTTCAGCATAATCAATACCTTCCCTTTGTGAATATCCTTTAACCACTAAACCAGCCTTGAACCTTCTTTTGCCATCTGGTTCAGTCTTGATTCTGAACACCCACTTGTTCAGCAAAGCTTTCTTCCCTGCAGGTGACTTAGTCAACACCCATGTGTCGTTCTTCTTAAGTGACCTCATCTCATCATCCATGGCTTGCTCCCACTTGATCGAATCCTCCACCTGTAGGGCCTCATCAAAAGACTATGGTTCCCCCTCATCAATCAGCAATAGATAGTGTAATGAAGGTGAATACCTATCTGGTGCCCTGATGGTTCTGGAGGATCTCCTTAACACCTTCTCAGGTGTAACTTGCTCCACTTCAAATTCTTCAGTAGGAGTTGGTTGAGTATCTGCTTCAACATCTCTGGGGATACTCTTCTCCAACTCAACCTCAACTACTACTTGCTTTTTAATCTCTAGAACTTTCTGCTCTCTGTCCTTGTACATGACAGACTCATCAAATGTCACGTCACAATGTCTCAGAATCTTTCTGTTATTGTCATCCCATAACCTGTAACCAAACAAATCAGAACCATAGCCTATGAAGTAACACTTCACAGCCTTGGCATCAAGCTTGTCTCTCTTTTCTGGATCGACATGAACATAAGCGGTGCAACCAAAAGTCCTCAAGTGTGAGTACTTGAGTTCTTTACCTGTCCACACCTCCTCTGGAANAGGAATCTTGAACCCTAAAGGAACTGATGGTTCCCTGTTGATCAAGTATGCAGCTCTGCTCACAACATCCGCCCAAAATGTTTTGGGCAGCCCACAATGTATCCTCGTACTTCTTGCACGCTTATTCAATGTTCTGTTCATCCTCTCAGCAATTCCATTCTGCCTTGCCTTACCAGGAACTATTCTCATCAATCTGATTCCCTCAGCTGCACAGAATGCCTTAAACTCTGATTTGTCATACTCTCCTCCACTATAAGACCTTAGGCATTGACTTTCAAACCGGTCGGATTCTCAACTTCAGCTTTCCACTTTTTGAAAGTTGCAAACACATCTGACTTATGCTTCAAGAAGTAAACTCATACCTTCCTACTGGAATCATTAATGAAGGTAACATAGAATCTGGATCCTCCAAGTGATGATACAGGAGATGGTCCCCAAACATCTGTATGGACCATTTCCAACCGCACTTTCTTTGGCTCTCTAGGAGTCTTTGTGAAGCTTACTCTTTTCTGTTTGCCTATAACAAAACTCTCACAAAGACCCATATCAACAAACTTCAGGCCCTTTAATGCTCTTTTTGCAACCACCATCTTCATTCCTTTAGCACTCATGCGTCCAAGTCTGTTGTGCCACATATATATATAAATCGGAAGCACCTTCAGCAACAACGGCCATGTTAATACACCCTGCAGTGGTGTACAAGGTTCCAGATTTGGTGCGACGAGCTACTACCATAACACCTTTCACAATCTTCCACGAACCTTTCCCAAACTCTGCTGCATATTCCATGTTATCCAACTGACCAACAGAGATCATATTTTTCTTGAGCCCAAGAATATATCTTACATCCTTCAATGTCCACTAGTTTCTCGAGGGGGTCTTTATGCAAATATCCACCTTTCCTTCAATCTCTAAGGCTTTATTGTCAGCAAGATACACCTTTTCAAAATTTCCAGATTTGAAATTTTGGAACAACTCCTTGCTTGGAGACGAATGGAAAGATGCACCAGAATCTAAACTTCATGATTCAATCGGGCTTTTCACACTAAGGATTAGAGAATCCCCAATGTCCTCTGCTGAATTTACAAAATCATTCTCATCTCCAGATTTCTTATTCTGTTTCTTCTTTGGCTTTGTTTAACTCGTTTGAAAGTTCCCTCTTTCTCCACAGTTCCAACAAGTCACGTTTGATTTGTTCGGGGATTTTCCTCGATTCTTTGATTTTGATCGACCATGTTGATTTTGGCCTTTCGTCTTACTTCTCCCCCTTCGGTCAACGCTGAGAGCACTTCTCGATGAATCTCCCACTTCTCGTTTGCGAATACTTTTGCTAAGAACAACATTACGAGTTTCATCAAACTTCAGTTTCTCAGATCCACGGGAACTACTGATCGCAGCAACAACAGTATCCCAAGACTCGGGCATAGATGACATTTGATATACTGTGGTTTCACGGTATTATTAATACTTTTTCCTTAAGTTTAGTGTGTCCAAAAGCCTTTTTGTGCTAATTTTTATATAAGTTTCTCTTTGTTTTGCAGGAAATCTGTCCAAAGCTGAATGCGGAGATTTTGAGCGAAGAAATGCAGAAGAGACCACCTACAGAGCTTATGACGGTTCGTCGTGCTTGTGACGGTCCGTAGGTGGCAGCATAGTGCAGCTGCTGAAGGAAGATGGGGAAGTCTGACCAAGTGTGGGATTACGAAGCTTGTGACGGTCTGTCGTGGATATGACGGTCCGTCCTGCAGTTTCGTCGTGAAGTTAAGAGAAGTGATCCCAGTACCCAGATTCCAAGAGGTGAAGTGTTTTGGAATGAAGACCCTCGACGGAGCGTTGTGCCTATGACGGTCCGTCATACTTGCCGTCGAGGGTGGTGAAGAGAGCAGCAGAAGAAATTGCATAAGTATGGGACGACGGTCCGTCGTGACCACGACGATCCGTCGCGAGGTCCGTCAACCCAGCCGCGTTTTGGCAGATTTCCAGCAATTAGAATCCTTGTATAATTAGGTTTTTATTTTTTATAAATAGTTCAAAAAACCTCGTTTTTGAGGTAAGACTCTGTTAGGTTTGACATCATATTATCAGACCCTTTGTATTAGTGTTAGATTACTTGGAGATTTTGTGAGATTATTGATTACTTTGAGATTCGTGCAAGTGATTTTTGGATATTAATCAAGCAAACTTTTGGATTTTACTCTTTCTCATTGAAGTAAGTACATGAATTTTTATCTACTATATTGAATATTGTGTTTATGGCTATGAGTAACTAAATTCCATAACTAGGGTTGTGGGAACCATAGGCAAATAATGAGATAAACCCTAACTAAAATAACAATTCTAGAATAGTGTCTTGCATGTATTAATAATTCTTTCGCTTAGAAGTCTTTTTAACGGATGGTCAACGTTAGAACTCGCCTTAATGCTACTTGCCGGACCAAGGAGGTAGATAATAGGAAAAGAATTATTAACATAGATTTAGTGTATACTATCTAATAGGCTAGTATTGATTGGTACGAGGTAATAACTTAGTCAAATATCGAATACGATGCTTAATATGAGGTAAAGATAAGGGTTAGGAAAGCAACACACGTAGCCGGACCAAGGTGCGGAGTGAGATTTTCTAGATGCCGGACCAAGGATTTAGAAATACATAACTTATCACTTTGCATGCAAGATACTAGGAAATAATTGTTATAGATAGAATTATCAAGTTATGAACCTGTGGGGAACACGTAAACCTTAGTTACCTTGATTAATTGATTAAAATCCAAGTGTCAAAGCTGTTAAGTGTCTCTTCCAAGTTTGTTATTTATTTCCACTCATTTAGAAATAGAAACCCCCCTTTTTATGTTTTTACTTTCCAAGGGAGTCATTGACCAAGCAATAGTAATAACAAGTTGAAGTTAAGTCTAGACTATTTTTCCTCGTGGGAACGATCCTAACCTCATTAGTTGGATTATTTACTTGACACGACCGCTTTACTTCTCATACGGGAGCGTATCAAATTTTGGCGCCGCTGCCGGCGATTATAGCTTTTAGATTAACTTGAACCTATTACTATAGTTTAGTTGATATTTTCTTGATTTTACTCTGTTTTATTGTTTTTGATTTCTTTTCAGAACTATCCTCCTTGTATGCCAAATACACGGAGAGGAAGAGAACCCTTGTTTCCCTACGATCACGAGCTAGAGCGTA
Organism: Solanum pennellii; assembly: GCF_001406875.1. Lineage (NCBI taxonomy): Eukaryota > Viridiplantae > Streptophyta > Magnoliopsida > Solanales > Solanaceae > Solanum > Solanum pennellii. The sequence goes on from NC_028639.1 coordinate 63,027,201, forward strand.
CACTGCGCAATATGAATCGAAACTTGGGAATAAATGATGATGATCCGAACCAGAACATCCCAGCTCCGGTGGATGTTCATGGTCAGATGTTACCCGATGCTCCGGGTGAACATCAACAGTGGGAAAGAATCCCATTCCACGGCCCCAAGCATACTACAGAGGGTATGATAACATAGCAGACTCGGATGGGCCACTTGTCTTGCCCCCTCTACCCACAGGCCACACCTTTGTGGTAACTAGTAGCCTGATGCAAATGCTCACTGCCAGAGGTTTGTTTTCAGGGCTACCTTCTGAGGATCCACATACCCATATAGCTAAGGTAAGGGCAATGTGTAAAAGTTGTGTAGGGAGGCCTGATTTGGATCTAGATGTAATTGGGCTCAGAGTGTTTCCTCTCTCACTGACGGGAGAGGCTGCTATATGGTTCACTGAGCTCCCATACAACTCAATTTTCACTTGGAACCAATTAAGAGATGTTTTCTTAGCACGCTACTATCCGATCTCCAAGAAACTAAACCACAAAGGCAGAGTGAACAACTTTGTGGCACTACCAGGAGAGTCATTTAGTAGTTCTTGGGATAGATTCACCTCATTCTTGAGAAGTGTTCCAAATCACCGTATAGATGATGAGTCATTGAAGGAATACTTCTATCGGGGACATGATGATAACAACAAAGCGGTGTTGGACACTATAGCAGGTGCATCTTATGGGGAGTGTTCTTATGCTGAGATTGCTGAAAAATTAGAGAAAATCTCCCGGAATAACAAAGCTTGGAGTACTAGGAAGTCTGATGCAGGGAGAAACGCCTTTGCAGTACAGTCCACTCACAACCCAGCCACAGATGAGATTCGTGAAGAAATGGCTCAGATGAGAACTGAGCTTGGGTTGGTACTAAAACATGTCACAGGGGGTGCAGAAAAGATAAATGCAGTTAACTACTTGGCTAAACCATCACCTCCTAATGATGAGTGCTATTATGCGGAGGAAACTTATGCAGTAAATGAGCTGACGGGGGGTTTCCGACCAAGCGCCCAAGGCTCAAATCAGGATAACTGGCGCCAAGGTCAAGGGAACCAAGGTCGGAACTATGATAACTACAACCGTAAGGGTCATTATGTCCGAGATGGAAACTACAACCGCGACAACAACTTTAACAGGGGTAACTATGCTAATAGAAACGACAGGAATGGGCTATGTCCCTCCTCAAAATCGTGAAGTTACTCCTAGGGATGGTGGAGATAGTATGGCGCGAGTTGAGGATATGTTGCACAAAATGATGAGGAGGTTCGCCACTAGTGATGAACACATTAAAGAGTTGAGGTGTGATTTAGCTAGTATTGGGCAAAAAGTTGATACACATGCAATTTCGATTAAACAGATCAAATTGCAAGTGGTCCAATTATCTGCGACAGTGAACACACGGCAACCGGGCACTCTTCCTAGCAACACTGTCCAATATCCAATGAATGATGCACACTGTATGACAATCACTACTCGGGGTGGTAGGAAAACCATTGACCCACCTATGTCATCTACTGAGGAAAATGTGAGAAAGGATAATGATAATGTGGTAAAGGGTAGTGGTGA
>NC_028639.1:63029924-63030937 GCF_001406875.1 Solanum pennellii
TTTACAGATTCAGGTACTCCCTTTTCGCCCTTGTTTTCTTCTCGTGATCGTTCGGGGACGAACGATGGGTAAATTGGTATCTATTGTAACGACCTGTTTAGTCGTTTTGAGCAGCAGATTTTATTTCTGGAAAAACTGGTTGAATCGACGGATCCCACGACGGACCGTCATGGGCACGACGGACCGTAGAGGGGGTCTCGTTCCAAAACACTTAGAATTCTGAAATTTGGGTACTGAAATCGACTCTCTGAACTTCGTGACGAAATGGCAGGACGGACCGTCGTAGGCATGACAGGCCGTCACAGACCTTTTACTGAAATCGAGTTTCTGAGCTTTGTGACGGACCTGCAGGACGGACCGTCACAGCCTCCGTCAGCTCACTCGGGTCGGAATTCTGCTAAAGTTTTAAAGGGGCGTTTTGGACTTTTCATACTTATAATTATAAAGTTAGTGGATTAATATTAATAATTCAATTACTTGGGGGTTAAAAGAGATAACCTTGAAACAATTAGTGGGGTATTTTATCATCTTTTATACTTAATTATATGCTAGTTAGGGTAAAAGAAAGAGGGTTTTGAGTAAGAAAAATAAAAAGAACAGATAGAGAAAGGGAAGAACGATCGATCAAGAAGGGAGAACGCAAGGAGAGCAAAGGTTTTGGGAAGATATCTTGTTGATCGCGATTCTTCGGTGGAGGTAGGTTATGGTTTATGCTATTTCATAGTAAACTCTTAATAGCGAATGATATGTATTGGGTAGTATTGTAAAGTCTCCAATATGCTTAATTGTGTGTATGCATTATGTGTTTATATATAATTGTGATGAAACTAGCATGATGAGGTTGTTGAATCTTAAATCCTAAATTTACTTTGTTAATGATGATGCCTTGGTATAAAAGAAGGCTTGATGAACTAAAGTAATGATATTAGAGGATCGGGTGTCACGTTCCGACACCAGGATAGTATTAGAGGATCGGGTGTCACGTTCCGGCACCAGGATAGTATATGGATCGG
>NC_028639.1:63040937-63041211 GCF_001406875.1 Solanum pennellii
CCCTCATTTCGACGATTTTCATATGCTATAGAAAACCATTTTTTGGGTGATCCGGATTCCGACAACAAAAATGCCAAATTTTTTCGTGGACATGCGTCAAGACCATGTCTATGCATCTGGTTGGCCATCACGGCTTGTCCGACCCATTTGGAAGGTCAAACGAGCCCCGAAGCGAGCATACCCCTCATTTCGACGATTTTCGTGTGCTATCGCAAACCATTTTTTGGGTGATCCGGATTCCGACGTCAAAAATGCCAAATTTTTTCGTGGACGT
>NC_028639.1:63044486-63058208 GCF_001406875.1 Solanum pennellii
GCCCGTCCGACCCATTTGGAAGGTCAAACGAGCCCCGAAGCGAGCATACTCCTCATTTCGACGATTTTCGTGTGCTATAGCAAACCATTTTTTGGGTGATCCGGATTCCGACGTCAAAAATGCCAAATTTTTTCGTGGACGGCCGTCAAGACCTTGTCTATGCATCCGGTTGGCCATCACGGCCCGTCCGACCCATTTGGAAGGTCAAACGAGCTCCGAAGCGAGCATACTCCTCATTTCGACGATTTTCGTGTGCTATAGCTATTCCATTTAATTTAGGTTATTAGTTTGCTATTATATACAATTTTCCCTTTTATTTAAGCACTTTAACAAAATTAAAAAACATTGAATTTTGTGACATATTTAAAATCAAAATTTCAAATCATACAAATAAAACGTGCCTTTTTCACTTCAAGACAACAAACTTTAAAAATCTTTTTGTTTTTTTCTTAATGTTTCTAATTTCTATCATTAAAACTATGTTCGCGGAATAACATGCCGCTTCACTGTTGTCGGTAACAATTTTATTAAGGGAAAATTTATAAATTTATGGGAATCTAAATACACCTTTTTATTTGGTCTAACCTTTTACGCACTACAAACAAAACTGATTCATTTCCAAAGATAAAAATAAAAAATGAAGATTTCTAAAGAAAGGAATCACCTCTTATTGGGGCCATCCATTATACAAAGAAATGCTAAATCCATATGTATGGTGTTGCAGCTGATGAATAAACATAAGCAACTTAACAATATGGATTTTGTATCGAATATGTCAAATTCCTTCCACCTATAAATATGGTAGGGTGGTTCATTTTCGTTAAAACTTTATTTTTCCCAGAAATATAGGACAAAGACATTAGTTATAAACAAAAGGACCATAATAATATGCTTTCAATTACCTTGCTTTTCTGCACGTTGATTGCTCATTCTTTTGCCTCGACTTTCACCATTACTAACAACTGCCCTTATACAATTTGGCCTGGAACATTGTCTGGTTCCTCATCACCTCAACTTTCCACGACGGGCTTTCAATTGAATGCTGGCCAAAGCGTCAGGATTCCAAGTGTAGCGGGATGGTCAGGTCGCATTTGGGCAAGGACTGGCTGCGTTTTTGATGAGTCTGGTGTTGGCTCTTGTCAAACAGGTGACTGTGGTGGTAAGCTTGAATGTGATGGCCTTGGTGCAACACCACCTGCCTCTCTCTTCGAGATAACTCTAGGGACGGGAGATACCAAAGATTTCTACGATGTCAGCATTGTTGATGGTTATAATCTGCCAATGGTTGCAACCCCACAGGGAGTTCCTGGTGGATGCAACGCCACTGGATGTGTTTCCAATCTTAACATGGGTAAGCTACATATGTAGTTGTTTCATCCCACCAAGAAAAAGTGCCCCGGTAACTATGCCCACTACAGCTGAGACAGACGAGAACAAATCACCTAGCTTCTTTGCCTCTAACTAGAACTTGAACCCTAATATTCCATGTCCTTGGACTCAAATAAGTTTTGAAGCATTTACCAGAAAAGACTTTAACAATTTCTTTTCCAAATATCTAACAGGTTGTCCCAAAGAACTTCAAGTGGTGGGTGGAGATGGAGGAGGAAATGTAGTAGCATGCAAGAGTGCATGTGAGGCTTTTGGTTTAGATCAGTATTGCTGTGCCGGAGAGTTTGCCAATCCAACAACTTGTCGTCCATCATTCTATTCAAGCATCTTCAAAAGAGCTTGTCCAAGGGCTTATAGCTATGCATATGATGATGGCACCAGCACTTTTACCTGCAAGGCTTCTGACTACGCAATCATCTTCTGTCCCATGAATGGGTAATGTGTGTGAATATATCTCACTATCAAAACACTGGATCTTATGTTTTCTATTTCCCCCTAATTTACCACTATTGGATTGTGAAACAGGGTGAAGAGACCCAACGGTGGAGAAACAACTCCACCTATTGAAGAAAGTAGAATGGAGAAGTTCCCAGCAAGGGTCTCATCGTCAAACATTCTACTTCCCTTCCCCATGCTGATTGGGCTGCTATTTCAGTTTATATCTCTATAAATAAGTCAAACAGCATAAATCAGGATATGCTTTGGCATAACGAGAGAACGGAGCAGAATTTGAATGGACATATGACAAAATTAAGGAATGTTATCTTGAGAAAAAACTAACACAAATGACAACTTATTTACAATATCAACAGTGTCTTGTACTACAACATTATGTCTCTATATTTGATTTATAGCATCACATTCTTTGCACTGACAAAAGTATTGAAAATCAGATAATTCGTTGAATCAAACCCAACAAACCTCTAAATTCACCCCAACAGGACAAATACAAAGGAAAAGCAAATCACTTTCAGAGACTGAAGCTCATCGACATTAGAATTTTTATGGTAATATGGAGGATAATCATGAGAAAATCTTGGAAATAATACATATTATGTGGCCTCTACCAATTATATAGCTTCCTAAAGACTACTTTCATTAGCTTTTAAAAAATATGATCAGTATATGTATACAAAGAACAGAAGAAAAAGAAAGAAAATAAGAAAAGAAAATAAATAGAATACATATCAAACGAAATGAAATATGTAGAGTCCTATCTTATTTTTTGCTCTTGCTTTTCTTCTGCACTTGAGGTTTCTTTTTTACTTTCTTTGGTATCTTTGCTCCCTTCTTGCCCTTCTTTTGTTCCATAGCCTGCAAAGCGAGCTTGGATCACAATTTGAGATCTAGAAAGTGAAGCAACTGTTAGTGGTAACCAAAAAGAACAGAGCATACCGAGGCTTTCTTAGCTTTTGCTTTGACATTCCCATTGGTCTGATGATCAAAATTCTCATTCTGGTCACCTTGGGAAGCTGGTTGCGTCAAATTTTCAGCCTCCTCGTCCGAATCAAACGTGAAACCATCAAGAGTCCCTATTGATATCAGAAGGAACGTTTCAAATGAAGTCAATTCAAATTCGACTGTAAATGGCCTTATTCCAAAGTGAAACACAAGGAAGACAGTTGAACTTGCTACAAAAATAGATATATATCAGATAGAACTGCTACCTTCAACCATGTGTTCAGCATCATAAACATTTGACTGTGACTTCAGCTGTATGAAGTCATTCATGATGGCCTCCACCTGATCAGAATCACATAATCATCAATTAACAGCATAAATCTTAATCCCTCCGTCCCATATTAGATGAGCACTTTTCATTTTACACGGTTATTAAGAAATCATTAATAGATTGATCAACTTTACTATTTATTAAATCTTGCAAAGTAATTTGTTAAATTGCTAAATCTTCAAAAGTCATATTAATTGTAGGGGGTAAAATGGGAAAAAATTAGTTAATTCTATCCTGATTTAGTAAGTGATCAAGTTATATGGGACAAATACTTTTAGTAAGATACTCATCTAATATGGGACGGAGGTAGTACTTATTTTATAAAAAGAACTGTAGGACACACTTCGATAAATTGGAAAGTAAAAAAGAGAGACAGAGAGCAATTCTAAAGCTAAACATCATCTCTCCAATTTCCTCACTATGGATAGAGCAGATAAATCAATAAGCAAGACAGAAACAAACCTTTGCTTCTGATGGTCCAAAGCTTACCTAAAAAAGGAAAATTTATGTTAGATCTACATATGAGAAGGTGGGTGGGTGGGTTAGCAGGAGGAGGATAGGTAAGCAAAACGAATAATTGCTTGAGATAAGGGCGTCATACCACACAAAACGTCCTGGAAGGCAATATCGTCGTTTTATATATGGTTCCTGAGATATAAAAGGACTAGCATTCATCTAAAATTTCATATTAACCATAGTAAATAAGATTACAAGATTTTGTTTTTTCTGGAAATTGCAAGACTCAATTATCAAACCTAAACCAGAATATGCTTGTGCTTCTATGCTGTAAACATTGGGCTAAAGTAAATATGATAGCGTATTGTTTGAAGTTAAGAAATTCTTGACATGCCAGAATGATAATGATGAGCTATTACATTGCTTGAAACATGTTAAAAAGCAACCACAGCCGGGACTTGAAAGAATTTGGTAGATGAACTTTTGAGAAACATGTATGTACCTTTCAAATCGAGAAGCATTTCATGGTTTCCTGATGGGCCATCCGAAACAATTATCCTCCCGACAGCACCCACATCACCACTCAGATCTACGGAATCACCTTCACACTCCACAAGTGCCTATATCAAAGTGATGCAAAGCTTGACAAAGTTTAGCAGAAAATAATTGAACAGATCTTTTTTGGGGGGGATATACTAGTACAAAAGCACTTCCACTTTGAATGAGTTTAGCAATGAGAATCTGGACTTGTCAGGCCTCAAATGCATTTACCGGACACCAGGCGAGAAACAAAAGAAAAAGACATCTAATTGATCAAAAATCTATAGAAGTGCGAACTTGATGATACCTAAGCACGACTTTTTTAATTTATTTTTGACAACATGTTGCTAGTTCATGCTCACATCAACTCTTAGCAGCACAAATAAGGTAACTCTTCCCAACAAAAGCTTAAGCAGATGGGAAAGTTCAACTAGTGTCACCTACATGAGTTATTTTGAAGAAAAAAAAACATAATGTGGTGAAACTTTTGATGCCAAACATAAGCCACCATATCCTCTTTCTCTGACATCTCGGAAAGATACTTCTCCGTTTGTAAAAAAAACAGTAAGGGGGTGCAATCTAGGAATCTTCGAACTAATTCGCTGATTTGGGAAGGACATTTGCTGGAAGAAAAAGAATAAAGAGACAAACAGGCAAACCATAGTAATCACCTCCATGCCAAGAGAGTCACTACTCACTACAATCTGCTAACTTTACCTTTGTCCTCTGTACTTTCTCGGGAAGAACCAAAGGCAGCCTTGAAGATGACAACTACACACAATATCATAAAAGTGAATCAGTGAACAGTCAACATCTCCAAAGATCCATCAAGGATTACTAAAGTTTCTCACATTTGTTCCGCTTTGTTTCTCTGGTATATTTTCCTCCGTGGCTTCCTTCTCTACACCTATTTCAAACAACACATTACAAAGAAAAATAATAAAATGCCTGGAAAATCAACAATTCGACAATATAAAGAGTGCAGAACCATAATTTAAGGTTAAACATACACTTGCTACAAATGTTCTGAGATCCATTCACCTCTAATATATTAATAGCCTGTTTGACCAAGCTTTTGGGAGGCCAAACATACTTTATTTTTTCAAAAAGGCTTATTTTTTAAAAAAATTAAGTGTTTGGAAGTAGCAGAAGCTATTTTCCCAAAGCTAAAAAAATTAGCTTTTCGCCATAAGTACTTCTCTAAAAAGCACTTCTGAGAACATACACTTAGAGGCACTTATTAAAAGCTTGGTCAGACATTAATTACCGCTCAAAAATGTTTTTCAAATTGATTAAACCAAACACAAGCTGCTTCTCACCAAAAGGTAGTTTTTTGTAAAGCACTTTTCAAAGTAAGCTGATTTTAGAAGCTTGGCCAAACAGGCTATAAGTCATATGGTTAGATTTCAGAAGCTAGAAACAGACGGCTTACCTTCATTCAGCTGATTCTCTAGTTTCATCTTCCTTTCCTGTTCTTCCTCCATTTTCTTCTTAGGAGATTTTTGCTTGGATATTACATCATTTTCTTCTTTCTTTGTAGCCTTAGCATCGTGCATAAGCAACTTTTCGTCAAGGACTTCCTCCACTTTCATGGAACTGCCATCATGAGGAGACTCAGAATCCGATGACAACGTACAGACTGAATGGCTGGGTTCCTGTATGAACCGAATATATGATTGAGATCAAACTAAGATCACTATAGTCAACAATATTTGCATAGTAGTTAATAATGAAGTGTATGGGAGATCCACAGACTGTAAGGATTAAGCCTACATGTCTGTGAACTCCAGGCAACTGATCAAAGGAGAAAGCGAGATGCCTACACCATATTGTGATAATTTTCATAAGGATGGCCAAAGTAAAATCACCACCTGTAGCAATTCCCAAAACTAATGATAACATGTGGGATTACCATTACTGATACCTAGAATGAGAAAAGTGTTTGTATGAATCTAACAGATTACATTGGGTAAGGAGAGATGTGTCAAAATGTTTTAATCTGATTGATTTTGGACGAGTTAATTGAAGTATGAAATAAATTATCGAAGAACAGATTCTAGGTAGAGTAGCCATTTCAGTATATAATAAATTACCACGTTAAGCAATTGCATCATTCTAGCATACCAAGAGGTTTTAACTACCTTGGCTGTTCATGAAGCCTAGAACAATATTTCCAGCCAAACTAAACTGCTAGCTAGTGGACATCTTTTGCTTCATAAGAGGAGAAATACTATCAAGAAACTGATTACGATAAGTTAGAAGTGCAGTTTCACTGTTCAAGGCAATTTCACAGACATTTTCCACAGTGAATGCTTATAAGAAACTATTTAGAAGAAAAACTATTCTATCAGAAAGCTATAATAGTACTAATATGTCTAGGCTCTTTTATCCATTTACTCTTTAACATCATACCCAGTGAAAGTGGGGTCTGATTACTCCTACCTCGTGGAGCTAGAGAGGCTGTTTCTGGAGGACCCTCTGTTCGAGTACAACAAATCAAAGTAGGTATGAAAAGGGAAAACAACCGTGAGAAAAACATACCTAATAAGTAAGCAGTTAGAAACAACAAAATAGTGCAATAACCAAAACACCATAAACAACATATGAGGATAGAAATCAACAGCAAGACACTACAAGAATAAGGCTAATACTACGATAGACACCATCAAGCCTAAACTCATTGAAAAGCAAGACAACACTCCACTACCTACTAACCTTTTACCTTAATCCACGACTTCCATCCTCCTATCTAAGATCATGTCCACAGTAAACTAAAATTGCATGATGTCATGTCAAACTCACTTTTTTCCCTATACATTTTAGGCCTACCTCTACCTCTCCTCGTACCAACTATATCCAACCTCTCATGCCTCCTCACTGGGTATTTGCGCATCTCCTCTCCACATGCTTAAACCATCTCATCTAGCTACTCTCATCTTGTTCACCACAAAGGTCACTCCCACATTGACTTGGATATCCTCATTCCAAATTTTATTGCTCTTCATATGCTCACACATCTATCTCAACATCGTCATTTCCGCAACTAACATCTTTTGAACATGGAGGGTCTTGACTGACCAACATTCAGCCCTACACAACAAAGTCGTTCTAACCACCACACTATAAAACTTACCTTAAGTTTAGAGAACTCCAGAGTTTGACTTTACAACTCCAACCAAGCATTGATTCTATTGCATGTCTCATCAAACAATATAAGATCATCCGCAAATAACATATACCATAGCACATCATCTTGAATATATCGTGTCAATTCATCCATCACCAAGGCAAATAGGAATAGGCCAAGTATTGATCCATGGTGCTACCCCATCTGAACCGGAAATTTTTGAGTCTCCTCCCACCGTTATAACCCAAATCTGGGCTCCATCATACATGTCCTTCAATGCCCTTATGCAAGTCACCAACACATCTCTACTCTCCAAGCATCTAGAATCTCTAGAGGACTTCCCTCAGGACTATCTTAGGCTTCTTCAAGGTCAATGAACACCATATTTAAGTCCCTCTTCCTTTTCCTATATTTCTCCACCAATCTCCTCACAATATGGATGACTTCTGAAGTAGAAAAGCACCAGCCTAAATCCAAATTAGTTCCCGGAAATAGTCACTATTTACTCTTCATTTACCAAAACATGACGAAATAGTTGACTAATCAGCTTATGAAGTCACTATTTTCTTGTGCTTGATTGCTGCAAACCCTCTTGAAAAATAGGAGTGCCTTGGAGAACAGGGATATAGGTGGTGCATGGTTGTCATCAGCTCGTGGCGTAGGTCTGATCTTTCTAGGGGCATATTTGGTATTGCTTCATTGAAACAATTCACAACTCACTGAAGATTATCGATGGAGCAATCATTGACTGCGACATCTCCAAAGTATGATTGGTATAGAGCTCGCTAGAGATAGGGGCAAAATAAATATAAAAGCAAAGATCAAGGGTCTCATTGAAGCTATGTATGAGCAAAAACATAGGGTCAACTGGTACCGTACAAGTTGAACGATCTAGTCGCTTCTTTGACATACTTTGACTACTTAAGTATTTAACCCACTCTCTGTATATTCTCAGGCAATGATAAAAGCTGAACTTCCATGACTGATGATAGTTCAGTAAATTAAAAAATAAATACAGATAATAGGGAACTCCTTACTTTATCTGTAAAAGGCTTCTCCAATGCTCTTCTCTTCGTTAAAGCCTTGTCAGTGCCTTTTCCTGTATCATTGGAAAGAGAAGATCTTTACTGGGCCCTTCTTTAACTCCACACTTACAATCTACTGCAGTTCATTCACTCGGTAAAAATGGATTAGCTAATACCTTTTTTTTCACTCTGGTTTTCCTTCTTTCTCTTCCTAGTAGGTGTGCGATCTACTTCTTCATTTTTAATCGGAGAATTTACTTCAGACGTCTTCTTGAGTTGAGATCCATGTCCATCCTGACTACTTTTTTCCTCTGAAAGTGATGTTTTATCCTTCTGAAACAGCTTACTCAGATTGATGCTATCCTCATCATCACTTAGGTGGTTGTTATTTACAGGAGATTCAGATCCGGATGACAAGATTATCGCAGCAGGTGCCTGCATTGTTTTAACATCAGATTGTCTTGGTCGTTATAGGAACATGGAACAACAACAGAACAAATAATAACTAAACAATGCCCACTCTTTCAACTAAAGTGTGTGGAGAACGAATTTATATAAAAACAGCAGAACTTATACTTGAATAATGACTTTAAGAAGCATAAGGGGATGCAATTAAGTTATAGTGAATGGTTATACTATACATCTAAATTTTTCCATTTACAGCTTGTTTGGATGGTTGTTACTAGCATTGCATTGTGTTGTTAGTTTAAATACAATATTTGTTTTGATTATTACTTAAATTCTACATATCATATTGTTGAATTCATCAGAAGGTAAAGACGAAAAGTTTCAGTTGTATAACGACCAATTTGGTATTATCGCATTTTTACCTTATTTTTTCTTTGGTTATTATCTAATAATCTTATTTTATCCCTTACCCTACCTTTCTGTAATAGCTCTACCCAGTACCTTTTCATGAAGAATTGTCCTTCAAATTGTTGATGTGTGGCATTATGTAATGACAGAAAATAATGCAATATATCTAAGCATTGTATTCATTAAAACAAACAATACAATAGGTAACTATATGCAACAACCATCCAAACTTATCTAGGTGAATAATAGAAAAGGTAGGGTTCAAAAAAATTTACACAAAAAAGGGATTTTCATTACTAGTATTTTTCCAAGTCCCCACCTACTGTTTTCGGCTTGAAGTGATACACAGTAAACAATGATTTCAACAAAAGTAATTGCCCCAAATTAGCATACCCTAACCCAAATGTGCTCTAAAACTATATACATGTACTTGAATCTACCTCCGCGAAGAAGCACTATGAACAAAAAATTGAATTGATCAGAGTTTAAATCTCGCAGCTGAAAGACCAATCAAACTGATGTTCAAAATCGGTTAAAACTCAATCAAATGATTGCTCAACTAACTAAACATAGATTCAGTGCATAAAATCGACTTTGAAAAGTGCATCGCGAGCAAATTAATGAATTCCGATGAAAACAAAACAGTTATACCTGAAAACTGCGGAGCCAATCTGGAGATTCTTCTCTAGAATCAGCCATTTTCTGAGTTTTCAGAGAATAATTTCAGTGGATACTAAAACCCTTGCCTGTGAGAGAGAAAAAAAGAGTGAGAAGTTAAAGTGAAAATATGATGTAATATATGTATATCGTTAAAGGCCAGATACTGGAAATTATTTTCCCTCCATTTGATTTCAGATTTTAACATGGGAAAAGGCTTGTGAGCAGGGGTGTCAAAATGAAGCCCCAACATATGTAACCACTCAATTCATCCAGAATTTAAATTGTGATTAAAAAAAATAAATATCAATATGTTAAATTATTGAGATTAATCGGATCAAATTGGGCAGTTCAAAACCCAACGCGCTTTTTAATCCATCTGAGTCTAACCCATTTGAGCCCAAACTAAAATTGGACAGGTCAAGACCTAACCTGATTTCTATTCAACCTATTGTAATATTTCTAATTTCAACGTAACCCGCCCATTTGACACCCCTACTTGTGAGTAGTGTCTTCATAAATTTATTCTTAATTTTATATTTTTACAAGAGATTTCAGAATAATATTTAAAAAAAAAACAAAAAAAAAAGAAATTCTTTTGTGCAATTTGTAAATGAATATATGCATCCATTTCCTCATTTTGATGATGCAAAATCAATATCATAAAGTAATATAAAACTCCCTTCATTTAAATTAATTCATGTGAATATATAAATTAATAATTAATCCATTTATGAAATTGCCCTTTCTATAATTTAAAATATTCAATTTAATTTTTTTGTCCTAGCTTTTATAATTCTAAAAATCAAAATGATTTAAATTCTTTTTATCCTAGTCTTATAATTTTATATAAATCTCAAATTTCTAAACTCTTATAATCGCATAAATATTAGTGGTAACAATAATAATATATCAAGAGAAATTAAGGGGTTCGAGGGGAATAGAATATACAAATTGAAGAGGTTGTTTCCCAAAAAGACTCGCTCTAGTGTAACAAATCTAAGTAAAAAAATGGAGTCAAGGAAGAAAATATAGCAAATAACAAAATAATGTGATAATCAAAACACATGCCTAGCCAACATGTTTGGATAAATTATTGTAAATAATAATAAAATTTTAGAAACATTAAAAACAAGAAATACAAAATAATATAACTAGTACAATGATAAATAGAAACCACACTAACCAAGACAATATTTCACTATCTATTATCATTCTACTTTAATAAATGTCTTTTATACCCTCTTATGTCCTACGTAACTTGAAGATAGGTCATATCTTATTTTATCACCTTTCTAATATTATTTCAATCTACAGATATCCAATATAATCAACCTTTCATGCCATCCTCACTTGAGTGTTTATGCGTTTTCTATATATTTAAATCATTTCAATTTCATTTTTCTTATTTTGTCTATCACATAGACTTCTCCACATTATTATGAATACTTTATTTATAATATTATCACTCTTAATATAACTACACATACATCACATCGTTTATGTAAAAATCATAATATTTAGTTCTCTATCTTGTTTTGTAACACACTTTCTTTTCAATTCGTCCAAACAAAATAATGCATTTTTCTATTTGGACTCGGGATTCAACGCAAAATGGAAGGGATTTCAAACCTTATGACTCAACAACCAAAGTCCAAAAGTATGAAAATTGGGAAACAGAGAACTTGGTCAGAAACATAACTATACCCGAATCTTTTACTACGTGCCTCACAACATATTGAAAACACAAAAATTATACGTGTATTTTTGAATTATCATAAATAGTATTAATATTATTGTTTCAAAAATTAAAGTATATATACTCTTTATACTAACGAACATATACATATTATAATTTAATCTACTAATCAAAATATTGAACCGACAGATAAAATTACACTATATATTTCTATTTAGACTTTTATTAAAATGAATAATATACATTCTCTAATTTTTAAATGACTAATATTCCTAAAATATAATGAAGGACATCATTTATAATAGTTCAAAATGTATTTATCCTTTCTCCAGTTAAAAAGCACTATTGGAGCGTTAAAAAGAGAAAGTACCAGTGGAGCAAAAATGAGAAAGCAAAATTGTCTTGGGGAAGAAAAGGAAAAAAGAAGCAAATCCGGGGGTGAAATGGGATAAAATAGTAAAGTATTTTGTCATTTTGCTAAGATAAGGGTTTAAGGGAGAAAATGGGAATAAAAGAGAAATTCCACTTCGTTACGTTATCCACCCAACTCCCCGAAAAACCCCTATTCTCCATTTGCATACACCAAACTTTCATTTCAAACGGAGAGAAAAAGGGCTGCCTGCGGCTGAATTTTTCTCAATTCCAATGGGTGAAGGAAAGCAAGGAGCTATGGTGGTTGAAATGCCGAATAGCAACAATCAGAATCCAATAGTTCAGTTGCAGAACAAGTTTAAGGAATTGGAAATCGGCTTCAAAGGGTGGTTATCGAAGCAGTCAATTCCAGTTGAAGCTGCTGTGGTGACAGCAACTAGTGGACTACAGGGGGCTGCTATTGGTGGATTTATGGGAACGCTTACACAGGATGTGTCTTCCTCTATGCCTATTCCTCCTGCTGGTGCTAATCTCAATCCCCAAGCTATGGCCTCTTTTCAACAAGCTCAGGTACTTTTCTTATTAGTACTATAGTTTTATTTATTCTAAAGCATTGCTCAAAGTTATTGTTGAGAGTCATTCTCTATTTTCGTATCAGTAGGTTTTTTTCTCTAGAATTTAGGAGCTTATCATATGCTCATTTATTGTGTTTGTCCCGGATTTTCTAAGCGTTCTCTGTAGTCATGTATATAATCTCTGAACTATCAGAACAAATCAAAAAGCTTAAATCTTTTTTATCTATTTCTTTTGTCTTGTAAAATGCATGTTGTTAAGCCAGAAAGACAACGTTTAGTACTTCAAGGTGGAATATTTAAGATTTGACAAGGCTAACTTATCAATTATGATGGATAAGCAACGTAATTGAAATTTTGGTTCAGGCTCTCGCAGGAGGTCCGTTGGTTCAGGCTCGGAATTTTGCTGTTATGACTGGTGTTAATGCTGGCATATCTTGTGTTTTGAAAAGAATTAGAGGCAAGGAAGATGTGCAGTCCAGGTAAGCCTGTTTTTACTGGATTCCTGATAGACAAAATTTGCCAGTCAGGTTGATAATCAGGCGTATTAACTACGTAAAGCGTCTTAAGTAGTTAGTTGACCATTTCGATCTTTAGTCATTGATTTTGCTCAAGTTCTTGTTTATACTCTTCGACGTTTCCTACTTGTTTGGGATTGGGACATATTCTTGTCTACACATTTTTGTATCCTCTATAGATTAGACATTCAGAAGCCAATCCACGCCTGCTATAGTTGTATAAATATGATTAAGAACAGGGAAACAGTCTTTCACTCTCCAGAAAGAGGACATGCTTTCGAAATTTGGTTCTCACTTAAGTATTACAGTAGCCTTGCTCTTGTTAAAGTTCTTGCAAACCTGGTTTCAATTTATGCCATTCACTGGAACCTATAAAGTTCTTTGCTGCATACACCTCTATGTTTATAACTTCTTCATTTTAAAACTCATAGCAGAGTGGATGTCCTCGATTAACACTTCAATGATAACAAATATATCCAAATGGACATTCTGTTTTCTTTTTGAACCTTAAACTTTCTTTTTCCTTTTTGATCCACTTCCTTCACCATCCACTCTTTCACAACCTCGTTGAGTTCACATTTATTGTATCCTGTAGTTGTTGGAGATTAATAATTACTTTTTGCAGTATGGCAGCTGCCTTTGGTTCTGGAGCACTGTTTTCACTAGTAAGCGGCATGGGTGGCCCAAATCCAGTACCCAATGCTTTGACATCTGGGATTTTCTTTGCCCTTGTTCAAGGTGGACTGTTTGAGGTAATATTGAAGTAAAATGGTATACAATCACGCACTCAAGCCCCCCTCCTCCCCCCCCCCCCCCCCC
>NC_028639.1:63058599-63111905 GCF_001406875.1 Solanum pennellii
CCCCCCCCCCCCCCGAGAGGCAGAAACTTCCATTTCTGGTGAAGGGCCAGTTTATTTCTAATAATGTGATGATATGAACGTGTTTACCTATGTATAGAAAATTATTTGCATGCAACCCCTGGTTTGTGTTGTTTTGAGTTCCTTTTGTTTTTCACCTTTTATTTTCTGTTGTAGTTTGGTTCGATCCAGTACTCTCTATTCTCATACCGTTCAACTTGTCTGTCTGATATTACCTTTTATTTTCTGTTGTAGTTTGGTTCAACCCACTACTCTCTATTCTCATACCATTCAACTTGTCTGTCTGATATTATGTCAATTCCATAGTCACATTGACTTGTTGTTTGTCATCCGTCTCAAATTTTGACTTGGTTTCTTATTTATTCCAATAATAAACATATTCATTTTGTTTTTTTTTCAGAATATTTCTACGTAAATTTATGTGTTAAATTAGGTCTTAGACCTAACTCACACCCCAAGAGTTATCTCAAAGGGAGGAGGGTTGTTCAAGCCTTATAAGGAGTCCAACCATCTCATTAACTACCGATTTGGGACTTTTTTATCATTCTTTAACACCCCACCTCATGCCCAGTTCTTAGCATCCGGTGTGTGGGCAATTTTGATTTTGTACTCCCTTTGTCTCATATTACTTTTCCACATTACTAAAAAAATCTGTCTCATATTACTTTTCCACATTACTAAAAAAATCTGTTCCAAATTACTTGTCAATTTACAAAACCAAGATATGATTAATTTTTTTCCCATTTTGCACTTGAATTATTCCTTTTTGAAAGTATAATATAGTTAAGTTCCAAAAATTTCCTCAACTTTTAGTCTTGGTATTGATGGTTAAGGCACATTAATATAGAGTGTATTAAAAAGAGTTGAAGCATAAATTAGTAAAAGTACCTTTCTTATTTATGATTTCTTAAAGGGCATGTAAAGGGGTAAGTAGACAAGTAATATGGGACAGAGGGAGTACATCAGAACTGAGAAGCAAAATTTGTGATTTCAATGTTGTCTTTGAACACAGTGGAATTGGATTCCTAAAATGTGCGATACGAATATGTATTTCTTCTTTTTTGATGATTAAACTGGTCTGTTCAGCAATATCGGAATATTTTCAGTTGTCTCTATGTTATGTCACTCCCCCCTCCCGCTTTTAAAGGTAGAGTAATATGGAAAGTTAACAGTTGTTTTAAAGGTACAGTAATATGGAAAGTTAACAGTTGGCGGGTGTATTAAAGTAGAAACTGTTTTTGAATGAGTACTTCAAATAAAAGCTCCAGTTAAACCCGATCAGGCCTAGGGTATTTAAGTCCTCAATAAAGTTTAGGGACCAATCAGACATGTATAACCATTGTGTTACTTTATTGTTGCTTTGATGTCCATCAGCTTTGAAGATAGATTGAGAATTCTGGTATGAAGAAACTTTCCAGGACGGAGGATAGGAAAAATACCAGTTATCCTTCCCTGTTGGCACCTAGTTTTTGATTGATGTTGAATAGAGTGAATTTCCAACATCGATATGTCATGGTCGTTAAAAGCTTCTCTTGTTGTGTTCATGCAGCTCGGGCGAAAGTTTTCGCAACCACCTGCTGAAGATACACATTATGTCAGAACGAGATCACTATTGTCAAGCCTTGGCCTGCAAAATTATGAAAAGAATTTCAAGAAAGGGTTGTTGACAGACACCACTTTGCCTTTACTCACTGATAGGCAAGATATGTTGCACCATCTAACTCTGTATTTGTTATATGCTTTTCTCGCAATTAGATCTCATTCCGTTCTCCTGTTTTGCAGTGCTCTTAGAGATGTGAGGATCCCTCCTGGGCCAAGACTTCTTATTCTTGATCATATACAAAGGTGAAATAATGTTCTGCGTGAAGTAACTTTCTGTTTAATTAACTGTTCAGTGATGAAAACCCTTAAATTGCTTTTCGGGATTATAATTTTTTTTGGCTGTAGGGATCCGGAACTCAGAAAGAAACGAGGATGAACTCACTGCAAAAGATGAAGTTTTCCTTTAAGGGAAAGACCTATTCTGTTATTTGAGAAGTAGTGACAGTTTCATGTTATGTTTTTATGATGTTCCAGTGAACTAGGTTATTATGGAACTTCTTTGAGTGTAAGTTCTTGCCATCAGATTAACAAGGCAGACATGCTATTTATCGAGTTTTTGAGCTAGAAACATCAGATTTGCCCACTATTTTAAAGAAAAAGAAAAATTAGAGTGTCGTTGGGGGAAATTAAGCTATAAGGCATAAGCTTTTCCCGTAGATTTCAGCAAATAGAAACGTGTTTTCTCAGATGATACTAACTTCTTAGATTAGATAGTTTCACACTTCAATATAATATCCGAGATTTTGGCCATTCATTGTCAGAACAAATTTTCACTTGGCCGATAAGAAAAATGACTCGAGCCTCTGCCTTCAATCTGAGGTGGTATCGTTTGAATTTGGCAAATACATGTATGATGTATCTATCAAATTAAAAATGGTACCAATTGTAATTTGGAAAACTACTGTGTCCGTAATTACTAGTTAAATTAAAAGATTGTGACTAGTTTGTTAATTTCCCTTTAAAAATTATCTTTTTGTAATAGAATATTATAGAATTTTAATTCAACTACAAACGTTTTCATATTAATAAATAAAATTTTATACAATAACATCCAATATATTGTATGAAAGTTACCTGGCTAACATCTCACTAATCTAAATTAATTCTTTACAATATAAAATTAATAGCAATAATATTACTATGTTAACTTGATGATTTATTTTTAAGCAGGGTATACTACAAGACACAAGTATAAAAATACAAAGGAAATTGGATATCTTATTAAAAATTTTGGACAAAATTTTTGATAATAAAAGTTTCGAAAAATATTTTTGGCTCATTTTATTTGTGATTGTATTATAGTGCTATATATTAATAGGATCCACACTTTTGATGTTAGATTCACACTCCACCGTCAAAGAACAAATTTAAATATTTATTTTAGAAATGCCTTATAATATATTATGAAAAGCGAAAAATATACTTTTTGAGTGTTATTCGATTATCCCATATGGATATCAAAATATGACTATTCATGGATAAGAGATTTTGAATGACAATGTTGTGTTATCCATTTTATAGTGGCACTTTATTATTGGGTGTATTAACTATATCAACATGTAACAAATCAATTATATCAACATCAAGATTTTTGTGTTTCGCTATGTTTAAGTCACACAAGAGAGAATATTCATGCACTATTATTTGGTTATATATTATCTCAGTGTAATGTTTTTTTTTTGTAGATCTTAAAAAATTAATTAAATTAAAAAATTATCTTAATCGGATATTCGAGATAAGAGTTATGACTGTCGAAGTTCCACAAATTTATAACTATTTTTTTTGAGTTACATTTGGTGAAATTTCAAATGATCGTAACTTTTGCCTCGAATATCCATTTGAGGCGATTCTTTTTTTTAAATTTGATTATTTTTTCTAGATCTACGTGTTAAACTCAATTACTTTATTTAATTTGCTTTGGAGTGTTATTGGGTGTTTGGTGATTATTCAAGGTTTTAATTTTAAGTGAATATATGAGGTTTCTTCACATTCATCTTCCTTTTTCATGATTTTTAGCTATTTTCTTTTTTTGTTTTCTACTTCATTACATTCAAAACAAAAGAGTATTTGCATATTTAGCTTTTTGTGTTTTGTTTTTTTGGTCGTTTTTTTAATGTGTTTCTGGTTTTGCTTCAATTTTTTTCTTAAAAAGAAAAAAAAATGTCAAAAAGTATTTCTATGTTCTTGCGGTCTGCGGATATTAGAAAAAAACTTTCCAAGCACGAATCAACGACTACTGTATTTTATAACGGCAATGTTGATAGAGTGACCAACCTATACTACTAAGCAAAACTCCAATAGCGCACATATTTTAACCCAATACTATAATTGAAAGACGACCAGAATATGGTATTAATACTCAAACTTGCACATAAAAATGCAATAAATACGAAAAATATAAGAATACTGATGAAGAATGAACAAATTAATGTAAATGTACACACAAATTTCCCATTACATCTCCAAAACGAAAGGAGAGAAAGTCAATACACACACCACAGTGAGTTCCTAATTAATCTTTCATCTCGTCATTTACATAGAGCCAAACCAAATCAAACCGAACCGGCCTCATTCAATACATAGCAGCCAAACATCAAACGGAGAAACAGACACACAAAAAAAAAAACTATTTATGTCAATCGACAAAAGAGAAAGAAAATCAAATTCCGTGAATTGATCATTGAGAATCGGGAATGGTAATTTGATCTGACTGGAGAAGTTTTTGTGCCGTCGAAAGCTGATCCATTAAAGTACGGATTCTGGTTCGGTAGATCCGAGCCTGATCCACAGCCTCTGCTTCAAATTCTCCGAGCTGAGAACAGAGGCGCTCCTCCGCCTCCTCCGCTACCCTCAGCTTCTCCCATGTCTTATTCAATTCCTCTTTCATTTTCTCTTCTCGTTCAATGCTCTTCTTCAATTCCTTCTCCAATTCCTCGTTTCTTCTTCTCAGCACCTCGCTCTCCGGCACCGCGGAGGCCTTTGTTTGGGCCGCAGGCACAACAATGGTGGTAAACATGATGTTGAAAAAAAATGAGTAGCTAATATTTTATTTTTCTAAACTTAAAAACAGAAATGCAAATGTTGATTTTATCGTTGAGTTAGCAGGAGATTTTATAGCGCCAAAATGAGCATTGTCCAGGTTCAATGTATCTGTTTACCCCTTTAGCGTTTTCGTTTCAACTCTGTTCGGATCTCTAGTATCATAGAGTTTGTTTAAATCAGTTATTTTTTTTCCTTTTTAATACGAAGCAATGCGATTCAAAAATATTTGTGGTTTAAAGTCAAATATTATAACAAATATTAGATTGTTTTTTGTTAAATTAAAAAAAATTCATATCCACTCTTATATATATTATTATTATATTAGAAAAGTTGTTTTTCTAATAAATTTTTGTTACTTTTAATAATAACGTCAACCATTTAATTATTCTAGAAGCATTATTTAAAGAGCTCTTTCTTTTAGTTTGTATTTTAATTTCTTTATTAGTAGTTTTTAGTTAATATATTTGAATTCTAATATGTATTTAAGAAAATGCTATATACTTTATATGTAAAAGTGTAAGAATAAAACAAAATTAATATTGTCAAATGAGAAAATATAATGAGAAGTTAAAAACAATAAACATGATTTTAGACGCTGATAATTCTATAAAAAAAAACTAAATTCTATTACTTGAATCCTTGAATTTGTTAACTGTAATGCTTGAAATATGAAAAAAAAATGAAGAAATGTGAAATACAATTTGTTCTATGCCCTTGTCTTAATTTCTAAGAGATTAGATATACTCCCTCCGTCCACAATTATTTGGCTGGTATACTAAAAATAGATGTCCAAAATTAATCGTCAATTTAAATAATCAAGAAATAATTAGTCATTTTTTTTCAAATTTACCTTTAATGATAATGTAGTTCAATTGGAAAGTTAGGTAGATTTTTGATATTTTTAATAGGGTTATATTAGTCAAATTATATATTGTATTAAATTTTCCTTGAAGAGTGTCCATGACTTTAATATGACAAACAATTATGGACGGAGAGAGTACATTATTAGAGAAAAAAAAGCAAAAATTAAAAGAGAATGTCGAATTAAATTACTCAATTATCATCATTTTCCCCAATAAAAATTTATACTTTATATTCATTAAGATATTATATATACTTTGAACAAAAATTAAATGTAAAAGCTACTCCTTCCGTCAATAATTATTTGTCAGGTAAAGGTCATGCACTCTCTTAAGAAAAATTTAATTTAAGATATAATTTGACTAATATAACCCTATTATATCAAGAATATCAAAAGTCTACTTAATTTTTTAATGGAACAAAATGGAGTAATTATTAAAAACAGAATTAGGAGAAAATAATTAATTATTTCTTAATTGTTTAAATTGACTTAATCTTAAATATCTATTTTGAATATACCTAACAAACAATTGCGAACGGAGGAAATACTATCCAACTCTGTTTTTTTTCTTTTGCGTCATTGAATAAAAAAAAATAATGCTTAACACAAAGAATTTTGCTCTAAGTAAGATTTTATGTTATATAAATTTGAATTAATCGGATTTTAATATAAACATCGATATAGAATCAATATAAATAAGAATAATACTTCGATAGAATATAACCAGGCTTAGACTTAAATTTGTGGACTAGAAACATGCATATCAGTTGTCAACTGCAATGTTAAGGGTCGGCCACTCTTCTACGTGACTGGTCATGATAGCTTCTTCATATTTCTAAGTCTGCCTTCCACGTTTATTTCCTTCGACTAATCCAAAAAATAATAAAAAAATTATTTTCGATAAATATTTAACCCGATAAAACATATAAATATTTTACATGTTTAGGATATAAACTTTAAAAGTATTTACCTTTCTTTTTAATCTCTATGTCTTATTAAATAAATTTACTAGGTACAGAAGTCCTCCAAATTTAATAGGTGTGAGCTTTCATCAAATTTTTGTGCTTGACTTTTTCGACGTATTGCATCATTTTAGTTTGTGGTAATGAAGCAATTGATCGCAATATAAAAATTTAGTATAAAATAATTAATACTCCTTTTATTGCGATGTTGAGTCTACAACACTCTATAATATGTGACGGTTAAGTGCAAGCGTCTCTTAAAAGTTTAAGAAAAAAGGATTAAAATATTTTATTTATGATAATTTTATCTTCCGTTATATTTTTGGTTCAAAAATATACTTTTCGTTTGTCAACTAACTCAAAAATGGTGTTATTTTTAATGGTTGCTTCAGAACAAAGAATGAATAAAATAAATTTTACTTTCGAATTATTTGAAATTAGACAATTTTGCCCTTGTCCTTTTTATATGTTAGTCTCTCCGCGCCCTCTAATATTTATGTGGCTGGTGATGGCAAAGCGTCCCTGCAAGTGTCGCATTTATTCTTCAATTAAGTAGAAGAGCTAACAAAATTTTAAAATTAAATGAGAAAAAAGAGGTATTTTATGGAATTTGTCTTCCATTTTATATCAAACTAATTGTGTTTGGTTGACATTTCATTTTAGTATAAACACTATATATCAATATAATTTTATGAGTACGGAGTCTAAAGGTGAAAAATGTTAACAAAAATTTTAAATGAATTTTTATTTTAATCAAAAATGGCAAAATTGAATTTTTAAATTTTTTTTTTAAAGGCAGCAATTTTTAAAGTAAAATTTTAATAAATCGCTGCCTAGACGGTAATTTAGGCTTAATTCTTTTTATAAATTATTTATTTGCTGTTTTTTTAAAATAAATAAAAAATAAAATCAGATAACTAATGTATTGGCTATTCGTTTGGCAGAACTACATTTGTACGTGACCGTGCACATAAAACAATAATACAATGTTAGGTTCTATTTGATTTTATTTATTTATTTTTTATAAAAAAATAGCAAATAAATTATTAAAAAAAATTATTCCTAAATTGCTGCCGTTAAAAAACAATAAAAAAAGAATTACTTTGGAAATCGCTGCCAGCGATTTCTTTAAAAGAATTTTTTTTAAAAAAAAATTTAATTTTTCAAATCGCTGCTATAGCAGCGATTTTGCTTCTTGCTACTTCATGAGTGATTTTACCATTTTGATTAAAATAAAAATTCATATACTGTTTTAAATTTTATGAACTTTTTTCATCCTTTAAACTCCGGACTCATAATTTTATAATGCAATATCAATAATATATACGGTATAACTTATAAAGCTATAAAAACAAATCTGCTGACTCTAACAATGTATATCACCTCGATATTTAACATAATAAACCAAAACATAGAAAAGCTTACGTAATTCAAGTGTTATTAGTCATAATTATATATATTAAACTTCTGGTTAAGACGTGATCTTCCAAATATTTCTCTTCTTAGTTTAATAAATATTTTGCCGACAATTTTGGAGAATTTTGAAACTGGGATGTCACAATTTATAATGTATTAATAAATCAAAAAAACATACCTTGTGGTATGGCCCTAGAGTGTGCCAAAAGGTCGTTCTCTTTTTATTTTTACTTCAAAAAAAAATTTGCTAATATTATTTCTAAATAATTATTATCCTAGATGTTGTCAATCCATAATAATATAATTATTGATCTAGATAACTTTTAATTATATGTTCAATATAATTTGATCAGTTTTAATTTAACCGATATTATATATATTGTACCTCTTTTATTAGAATAATATTATATGTATATGCAATTAACGTAGACAATAAATAACCTCTTTCATTGAAAATTATTGGGCCTAGGCGATAGTCCTTTATTTGATGGGAAACTTATCGAAATTTCGCTAGTTTAGGAGCTAATTACTTACATACATTTAAATTAGCAATATTATGAATCTTATTTGATTTTGATAAATACAGATATATACATATATCTCGCGATACATATAGATTCAAAATTAGGTGTAATTTATTCTAGATATACTATTTCCAAATAGATTCGCATGTGTCTGGATACATAACAAATCTCGTTTACATTCCTCCCATCTTCCTCGCCAATCTCCTATAATTTGATATACCAAATACATCTGAGTCCCACTATATACATACATGTACATATATATCTAGTGTGTATCACATATATCTGGATACATGACTATATCGATTGCCTCCCGCCCCTTCTCGCTCGCCTCTCTTTCATTTTAGTGTATATGGTAGTAAATATACATGCATCAAGTGTATCTTCCTTAATATATGATAGGAAACTCTTCATTAGGGTGTAAGATGTGTAATTATTTGAAGTATAAAAGGAATTAGTAGATATATGTATAATAAGATAATCTTCCCTTTTTTTGAATAATTACCCTATATAGTCATTCGTCGGTTGATTAAATTAGAACTTATCGAAATCTAAAAAAATGCTTTCATACCTTCTAATTCATTTAAAATATAAAATAGAACTAAATAGAACTACTTCATGTATCAGAATAAATTATATTTATTCAATACTGCACTGTTGTCAAAATAAATATTGAACGAGCAGATGCCCCACGCGCTGTCAAAGCTAGTCCTAGTCTTTTTAGCAAGCAAGCAAGTGAGACTGACAAAACCAGGTACACTAAAGACAAAGCAATTCATTGCATACACACTCATATTCAACAAGACATCAACATATAAACAAATTAAATCCAGTTAGACAAAGAGTAGAGATTCAACACCACAAATATATAATAGATATATACTTCATATAAAATATATGTATAACAATATATGATCTATGTGACTCCGTCTATCAACTAAAAAAGTAAATAACAAATTTGTCTAATTACTCATTTAAGGATAATTTTTTGCAAATCTGTGCCTCCTAGTTTTGAAGTATTATTAATCCGAATGGCCAAGATTAGCTCTCCCATGGTGTAGATAATTAATTAAAATAGTTCGCACACTTAATGATCATCATCGCACAATCAATACTTCACAACAATTGATGTTTTGTAGAGCCGTCAATATGGCTAGGCCTGGCCTAACCCGGAATTTAATAGGGTTGAGTTAAGATTTTTAGAGTTCATTTAAGAAAAAGTCTTTTTAGTCCGGCTTGAATAAACCTGCTCATTTTGTTATGTCGATATTATCATTTGGTTACTAACGACCTAATTGAAAATTTAAAATATTCAAAGTTTGAACTTAAAAATTCAATCCAATATGAAATTATTTGGATTGAATTTCATTCAGAATTTCTTCAATTCAAAAATAAAAAATTAAAATTTTCATATCCAATTTGAAACCTCTCCACCCTCTTCGGTACGCACAAACAACCTAATTTGAATGCAAGTCATTTATAGTAATGAAGAAAACAAAATTCAAAAAACTAGACATTAGTCTATAATTTTGTGAAAAATTTTAAAT
The DNA here is from genome assembly GCF_001406875.1 of Solanum pennellii. Lineage (NCBI taxonomy): Eukaryota > Viridiplantae > Streptophyta > Magnoliopsida > Solanales > Solanaceae > Solanum > Solanum pennellii. The sequence continues at coordinate 63,068,573 of NC_028639.1, forward strand.
ACTCCAAACATTATTTTTAGTCATATTTTTAATCATTGATGAACACTCACACTAAGTGAAACATGTAATCTAATGTTTCTTTAATTTTGATTTGATTTGACTTTTAATGTAAAATAGTGAACATTTTCATAGACAAGTCACTATATATGTATTTACCAAAAAAAAAATTTATTTATATACTACAATGAATTTAATTTTTATTTTTTCATTGGAGTTTTTAGACTAATTTCTACAAGATCATCAAAATCAAAGTGAAATATCAAAAGAATTGAAGATTCAAGTTTTTTACCATGAGAAAAAGCAAAAAGTAGTATATGGAGTATACAAGAAAATTTTAAGCTTGTATATTTTAATACCGTGATTGTATTTATCCATATACTAGTGTTTGTTTCTTTTTTTATCAAGAATTTCATTCATCAACTCGCTTGAAATTCACATTTGATCTTGATGAGTTTGTTTTTGTTGCGGATATTGACCTAAAATCTTTATTGAACTAAAGAAGAACAAAAATTATAGATTTAAATTTTTTGATGCGTGTATGTGTATATATATATACTCATCTATAAAAAGGTAGATATTTCAAACTGAAAGTCAAAATAACCCTAAGGAAGCATTATTTGATTAGATGTGTGAGTAATCCTGCTTATTACTAAAAAAAATATGACTAAAAAGTAATATTATTTATAGTATTTTCATAAAATTAAAAGACTTTCTTCAATGCCTTCATAACAAGAAGAAAAATAATGCAGGAAGAAAGCTTAAGATTTTCTCACATTTTCCTTTCTCGTTTTGCTCGTGTGCAACAAGAGAAGCAAATCAAAAAAACGATACTGCATAGGTTAACATATACATGTTGATACAAAAACATTAACTCTCTAAATAAGTTAGTAGGTTAAAAAAATATTATTTTTTATTTGTCAAAAACGACAAATAAAAAGAAACAAGTAAAAAGTAAATTTTGAACAAGTAAAAAAGGACAGGGGGAGTATTTTTTCTTATTTTAATTTGTTTGTTTGACTTAATATTGAATTTAAGAAAGTAAAGAAAAATGTTAAAAATTTATAGTCTTAAACTAATGATATGTAGAATGTATCAAAAAAATCATTTAATTTTATTATCTTAAATATGTTGTGTTAGTCGAAATCAATCAATTATAAAAAAAAATATATATATATAGAGATGGTTCTTTTTTTAAAAAAAAAAAATTGAATCAAAAAGCTAGTAAAGTACAAAAAATGAAAAAAAATGGGGATGTTGATATTTGAGATTGAGATATTTCATCAACTTAACCACAAAAATTGATGATTTCATTCATGATGGGACTTGAGAGCTAACAGAACTTTGGACAGAAAAAGATAGCATTAATTATTTCTTCTTTAGCACCAATAATACAAGCTAGCCACTCCCTAAATATGTATAATAAAGAACCCCCTTTCACAGCTTAAAGTATAATGTTCTTTAACCTATATTAACATGTATCTAATGTAGCCTATATAGTTGATGAGTTGATGTTGAAATTATAAGAATACTGACAATTTAATTATTTAAACATCATACACTCAAATTTATATTATTTAATTACTCATTATAGCTATAGTTTGCTATAATTATCATTTGCGATTAACATTACATTAATTACGCTGGACTGATTTTGAGTTTGTACAATTAGTCATATTTGTGTATAAATAATTCGTCATATTTTTATGATTCACAACTAATTTGTATTTGTATATGACGATTGACGACGATTTCCTTTGATTTTTCAGTTTTATCATCATATATGTTAAAATTTTTTGTGTACAACTTTTTAAAGTTTGTATAAACATGTTGTTTTTAAATTTTATTTAAAATTCATATGTTTATATTTATATCAATTCTTTATTTTGAGTTTTATTATATATATAATTTAAAGACTTTATATTAATTAATTATACAAAAATACGCAAATTATACCGACAAAATGCAACCTACAAATTATTGTCCTCTCTAAACTAATCAGATTATTAAAAAAAATTAAAATGTGAAACCAAATTTCCCCTATAATCATTGGGAACTGGGGACAACAACGGAAGCCGACTGGAGAAGTTTCTGAGCCAAAGAGAGTTGATCCATTAGATTCATAACACGTGTCCTGTAAGCCCGAGCCTGATCAACAGCCTCGGCTTCGAATTCTCCGAGCTGAGAACAGAGCCGCTCCTCCGCCTCCTCCGCCACCCTCAGCCGCTTCCATGTTTTCTGCAATTCCTCTCTCATTTTCTCTTCTCTCTCAAAACTCTTCTTCAATTCCTTCTCCAACTCTTCATTTCTTCTTCTGAGCACCTCGCTCTCCGGCACGGCGGAGGTCTCGCGGCGGTGATGCGGTGTTGTTTGGGTGGAAGGCACTGCTATAGTCGGCGCCATAATTAACGGAATTAGTTGAAAAATTAGTGGAAGCAAATATAGGCTATTAGTTTAATTGAGCGCAAGAAATAAAAAAAGCTAGGAGATTAATTTGTGGTTTAACTGCTAAAACGGATCTATTTATACTAGAAAGAGTTGTTAATGGACCCAATATTGAATATGTCCAGGTTCAATGTATCTAGGTGTTACAATTAATTAATTAATTAATTAAAGGCCCTCGGAGATTTCTTTTGTCATTTAGGGGATTATTACGTAACCAGAGAGCAGATATTTTTTGTCCTCTTCTTAGAAGCAACATTTGGACACCCTATTAAAAAAAAAAAATAATTAGAAATTCACATACTTTATAAATATTATATTAAATATATTATTATTTTGATGTACCCATCTGACATTCAATGCAAATTAGTATTATTTTTTCGACGTATAATGTCATTACATATCAAAATAGTATAATTCTTTGATGTTTTTGTGTTCTTCTTCTCTTTCAGCATGTATTTATTCTATTCATACTAATCTGAAAATTTTCATGTGTTTTAACATTTTAATAATATATTGGAGATTTTAAATTTTAAAAAGTTAAATAATGGTACTTAAAACGAAACGAAACGAAATAAAAACAGGCAAAAGAGAATTGTAAATGGAGAATGGGGACAGCCGTTGTTAGTTTTGATTTTGTGTATCCATAAATGGACCCAAAGTTTTGTGAACAAGATTTAGATCTACTTTTTCAATAGGACAAAATAGAAGCTTTTGTTTCTGTGTAACGGTGAAATGACAAAAATTCTTTCGTATTTAATTTAAAGTTTGAAGATTAAACTTTTGAAAAGTAAGAAAAAATCGTATGAAAGTTATGTGTTTAAAAATAAATATTATAATGTATGAATTAAAATTTAAATGAGTCTCTATATATAGACGAAGTATTAGATGAAAGAAAAAAGAGACACGGCATGATGCATATTAATGGTGCAACATCTTGATATTTTATAGAGTATAGACTATTAGGTCGGATTTGTAAACTCTATTTATTTTGAAAATTATTTTTAAGAAATAGTAATTTGTATTTGACTAATTAATTTTAATTTCTTTTCTAATATCAAAGCCATAATTTTATTTTATTTTTAGTTTAATATGATCCATAGGGCTGATTTTATTTTGAAGCTGTAATTTGTGTCTGACCAAAATTTCAAAAATATTCCAATCATCCCTTTTCCTTGTGAAAAATAGAAAGATGTGTCCATTTGCAGATTTGGTCCCTCCTTTGCTCCAATTTGTCTTGTTCAATAAAGAAGAAAAAATACAAATGGATAATAAAAACAACTAAAAATAGCAATTTCTACGAGATTGGATTTCATTTCAAATTCTTCGTTTTGTTGTTTTTATTATGATTAATGTTATTCTAAATGGTGGTCTTTGTATTATTTTGAAGAAGGATTCGACTTTAAGGTTGGGGAAATTATTTACAAGACGTTATTAACTAAGGTGTATTTAATTAAGAACTTATTTAAAATTTAAATTTGAATATAGAGTTTTAAACCCGCTTTGATAAGAATTAAAAATCTGATATCTTATGATGCCTTAATATTTGAGAATATCGATTAGAAGGAAGTCAACATATAGCTCCTCTTCCGTATGAGTAGGAGATTTTGAATTAAAAAATAACTATTTTTCTTTGATAAAAAAAAATAAAGGAGCAAATAATATTTATGATCGAATAAAGAGAAAAATTGCGATTAGTGTGTCACTAGGTTAGTGGGAATCCATAAAAGAAGGATGACCATTGAATTAGTGAATAGATCACCTTTGATCGAGAATCAATTAATTTATTTAGAAGACGTTATTAACTAAGGTGTATTTAATTAAGAACTTATTCAAAATTTAAATTTGAATATAGAGTTTTAAACCCGCTTTGATAAGAATTAAAAATCTGATATCTCATGATGCCTTAATATTTGAGAATATCGATTAGAAGGAAGTCGACATATAGCTCCTCTTCCGTATGAGTAGGACATTTTGAATTAAAAAATAACTATTTTTCTTTGATAAGAAAAAATAAAGGAGCAAATAATATTTATGATCGAATAAAGAGAAAAATTGTGGTTAGTGTGTCACTAGGTTGGTGGGAATCCATAAAAGAGAGATGACCATTGAATTAGTGAATAGACCACCTTTGATCGAGAATCAACTAATTTATAGTATTTTTCATACCTCACCCGTAGAGAGAAATTTATCGATGAATATTTTACATTAGAAAGAGTGAAGAGATCACCACTACATTGAGATGTACACCCCTTTAATTATTTGTTAGGTTGTTACGGATTCGCAACTTGAGGAATCCTTAGATATATGGTGTAAAAAAACTCTTATTCTATCCTTGATTGAAAATTTATAAAATAAATTATTGAATATGGATTTTCAGAACGTTTCATTGTTAAGCATATTCACAACTACAATTTAAAAATAGTCGGGTGGATCGAGTCTACCTCATCAATATTCAAAATTAATCAGTTCCGATGAACAATCAATCACATTTAACAATTTGTAGAACAATATGCTTCATTTATTCATGCTTGGACATTTCTGATCTCCCATTTTTAACCCAAAAAAATATGTAGACTTGAAAAAAGGACTAAGTGAAACTGAGTTGACTAGGTGATAGATTGTGAATATGTCAATTCTTTCATAAGTTGAACCTTAGCTCCATAAAAAGTTGTTTTAAAAATCTAGCAAAATTCACTTAATTACTTCCTTCCATCTCATATTAGTTGAGCACGTTCTATTCTGTATGGTACTTAAGAAATCATAAATAAGAAAATTTTGTTAATTCACCCTTAAAAAATTTCTTGGAGATTTCACAATTAAATATGCACACCTTAAAAAAAATTGCTAGGGTAGTATTGAAAAAATTTAATTAATTATTTCTTAATTTCGAAAGGTGGACAATTAAAATGAAATGATGGTGGTATTTTTATTACGATAAAATCAGTTAACTACTTTCTCTAAAAGTCATACACGTCGATAAGTCTACTAAGAACCATCGGATCTGTTAGTGCCCGTTTGGATTGACTTATTTTAGGTATTTTTAAGCTAAAATAGCTATTAAGCAATTTTGAAGTGTTTGGGTAAAATAAGTCAAAAGTCATAAGTTAGAAATCCTAACTTATGATTTTTGGCTTATAAGTCATAAGTTAAAAGTCAATCCAAACAGGCCCTTAGTTTGGTTCATGGATTATTCGTAAATTTAAATTTAAATTTAAAATTTTGTGATATTTGATTAGATATGAAGCCCTCAATACCTCTAATCATCTTGTCATTGGAAAATTATGCTATATATATACACGTTAAATTTTACATTTAAAGGATATATATGTAAAGTTGGACACTCTTAAGAGTCTTAACAAGACGTCGGTTATGAATGCCCATTTGAATGAAGACGTTCTGAGCTTGAATCTCAAATAGTACAATGTTTTTCTGTTTTATTTTGACAGCCACACACCATAATTTTTGGACATTCTTAATAAAATTTCTGACCTTGTCAATGTCTATCGTTCTTTCATTATCGTTATTAAGCCATGTTTTGGATTATTTATACTAACTAATACTAATAACCAATAATAATAATAACATTAATAATAATAATAATAATAATAATGATAATAATAATAATAATAATACATTTGAAAGTTTTATCTTGATTCAATTGCGTGATCGTCTTCACACCCTTCGCAAGGGCACTCGCACCATGGTCCAATATTTGGATGAAGNTAAAAAAAAAAAAACCCTAACCTTCTTCTTCCTTGCTGCTGCTGCCGCCGATCAACAGCAACAAAAAAAAATTTTCGGCTGCCTCTCTTCATCAACAATGGCAGCCGATCCCCTTGCCACCCTTCCCTCAGGTGTGAAATTGTTCCTTCGCAATCTTCACAATCTCATCCCAGAAAAATTAATCGATCATAATTATCCAGCCTGGTCGAATAGCGTCAAGATGGCGCTCTCCGCACATCTTCTTCTTGGTTGGGTCGACGGCACCGGCATAGTACCGCCAGTCAATGTAACCGTCACGGACAAAGATGGTAAAACCTCGACAGCACCAAATCCCGACCATATGTCGTGGTCCCTTATCGATACTCAAATTCATGCATGTCTTCTCGCTGTGATTAGCCCGCAAATTCAGAAGTACGCTCGTGGTTTTGCTACTTCTGGGGCTCTTTGGAATGCTCTTGCTACCCGTTTTAATTCTCTATCTACAGCCCATGTTTTTCAGTTGCGTGATCGTCTTCACACCCTTCGCAAGGGCACTCGCACCATGGTCCAATATTTGGATGAAGCAGCCTCGATTATCTCTGATCTTGATGCCCTTAATGAAGTTGTTCCTGAACGAGATGTCATCAATGCTGTTGTTCGGGGCCTGCCTGCTGAATTTTCCTCTTTAAAACAGCATATCCGATATCACGATGGCCCTCTCACACTAAATCAAATTTCGGGCTGGTTGAATGCAGAAGAATTAAACCTTGCCATGGAATCCAAATTGGCCCTCGCCGACTCGACAGCTCAGCCAATCCACACTGCCCTTTACGCGGCTGGACAGCGTGGTGGCGGCCGTCCAGGCAGACGCGGCGCACAGCGTGGCGGCGGCAGAGGACGCCAGCAGCCCTTCGTCCACAGCGGCAGTTCTGGCCGCAGCAGACCAGACCTGGAAAATCGACGCGGTGGAGGCAGCACTCCATCCTCCAATCGTGACCTCCCCGTGTGCCAAATCTGTGAAAAGCGAGGCCATGTGGCTCGCGTATGTTGGTACCGCTATGATGAGCAATCTGCTCCTGCAGCAAATGGCGGCACTCGTGCGATGCATGCATCTACAAGCAACTCTTCAAGTGATTGGTATTTGGATACTGGTGCAAATTCTCACGTGACGCCTGATTACTCTCAACTCCATAATCCCACTTCATATTCCGGCGCCGACACAATCACTGTAGGTAATGGACAATCTTTACCCATCTCCAATACAGGTTCTGGCTTTGTATACACTCCCACAGGTACTTTCTCATTATCCACGTTACATCACGTCCCATCCCTCACATCTAATCTTCTGTCTGTCTATCTGTTTACCAAAGAAAATAATTGCACTCTTCTTTTCAATGCCCATAATTTTCAGATCATGGACAATTTAACCAAACAGATCCGGTACAAGGGCCGTTGTGAGCAAGGTCTATACACTCTTCCTTCCAAGCTATCTGCGTCAATCTCATCTTCATCAGTTGCTAATCAAGCCATTCGTTCTTCAACCTGGCACCGCCGACTTGGTCATCCATGTGCCGCAGTCACTAAGTCCATTTTGTCTGTCTTAGGTTTTTCTTTTTCCACTAAGGACCATTGTGAGTCATGTTCTGTAGCCAAATCGAGTCGTTTACCGTTTATCTTATCTAATACTAAGGCCACAGCGCCATTTGAATTAATACACTCTGATGTTTGGGGTCCAACCTCCATCTCCTCCTTTAATGGTTTTCGTTACTATATATGTTTTGTTGATGATTATAGTAAATTTACATGGCTTTATCCCTTAAAACGCAAATCTGAAGCATATTCGGTTTTTGTAAATTTTGAACGCATGGTCAAAACCCAATTCAACTCCAACATCAAAATCTTTCGCAGTGACAATGGAAAAGAATTTTTAAACAATGCCTTTGGCTCTTTTCTCCAATCTCTTGGCATTGTTCATCACACATCTTGCCCCTATACTCCTGAACAAAATGGTGTTGCCGAACGCAAACACCGTCACCTCATTGAAACCGTCGTCACTCTTCTTCATGAGTCTCATCTCCCTGCACCTTTCTGGGTTGAGGCGTTGGCCACTGCCAACTATCTCATCAACCGCATGCCCACATCCTCCCTCTCTAACACCTCTCCCTATGAATGTCTATACACACACCGTCCAGATTACACTCATCTTCGACCATTTGGTTGTCTTGCCTATCCCTGGCTACGCCCTCACACTCAACACAAACTTCAACCCCGGTCTACACCATGCATCTTTCTAGGCTACCATCCCACCATAAAAGGATACAAATGTTTTGAACCCATCTCTCAAAAAACATATGTCTCTCGTCATGTTCGTTTTATCGAGGAGGATTTTCCCTATCCCCGGTTAAGCTCCGTCAATGCCACGTCCAACCCACTTGGTCTTATTCCAATCTTTCCACCGAGCTCACATGGCCTTGTACCGGCATCCATTACCCCATCCATCATACACACACCACCCAATCCCAACCCTCTCATCCCATCTGGATCACCCACCACCCCCAATCCACCCATCCCACCAACTTTCAACCCTCCTCACCAACAATCTCCACCAGCCGAAACAACACCTCCTCCTCACCAACAATCTCCACCAGCCGAAACAACACCTCCTCCACCCCTAACCCCTTTACATCACATGCAAACCCGTTCCAAATCCGGCATTTTCAAGCCCAAAGTCTACACCACCACTTCACTTGCTCCCTCTGAACCTACTACCTACAAACAAGCATCTACCAACCCCCTTTGGTGTCAGGCTATGGATGATGAATACAGGTCTCTTATTAATCAGCATACTTGGGAATTGGTGCCAGCACCCAGACATCGAAAACCAATTGGTTGCAAGTGGGTGTACCGCATCAAACGTAATGCCGATGGATCCATCTCTCGTTACAAAGCTCGACTAGTTGCGAAGGGTTATCATCAAGAGTATGGCATTGACTATAAAGAAACTTTCAGCCCAGTCGTCAAGCAGCAGACTATCCGTCTAGTCTTGTCTCTCGCTCTTCATAATGACTGGCCCTTACACCAGCTCGATGTGAGCAATGCTTTTCTCCATGGCACTCTCGACGAGGACATTTATATGGATCAGCCGCCTGGCTATGTTGATTCTCGCCATCCACATCTTGTCTGCAAGCTCAAAAAGTCCCTCTATGGCCTCAAGCAGGCCCCCCGTGCTTGGTATAATCGCTTCTCTTCTTTTCTGCAGGATATTGGCTTCCGAACGTGCACTCATGACACAAGTTTATTCACTCTCCGGCATCCTCATGGCCTAGTCATAATTCTTCTCTACGTTGATGATATTGTGATTACCGGCAGCTCATCTGCTCTTATCTCCACCATCACTAAATCCATGCATCAAAATTTTCAGCTGAAAGATCTTGGCCCTCTACATTACTTTCTTGGCATTGAAGTACTTCGTACCTCCTCCAGTCTCCTACTTCATCAGTCAAAATACACTGAGGAGCTTCTCACTCGGGCAGGAATGGCTGAATCTAAAACTGCACCCACTCCAATGGCTGTCCGTCCACCATCCACCTCCGACAGTCGTCTATTCGACAATCCGACCCTCTATCGAAGCATAGTGGGTGGTCTCCACTATCTAGCTGTTACTCGTCCAGACATTCAATATGCTGTCAACCGTGTCTCTCAATCCATGCACGCTCCAACTGAACAAAATTTTCAGGCATTAAAACGGATTCTTCGTTACCTAAAGGGCAGCTTACGTCGTGGACTTCTTTTTACTAAAGGGAATCTAGAGCTCTCCGTCTACTCCGACTCTGATTGGGCGAACGACAAGGATGATCGTCGCTCCACCACCGGGTACCTACTGTTTCTTGGACCAAATTTAATCTCTTGGTGCACCAAAAAGCAAACACGGGTATCTCGCTCTTCCACTGAAGCCGAATACCGAGCTATGGCGGCTGGAGTTGCTGAAGCCATGTGGCTTCATCACATTACGGATGCACTTGGTCTTCCTCCCTTTCGGCCAAAGATTTATTGTGACAACGAGTCCACCATTTGTGTTACAAAGAATCCAGTCCTTCATGATCGTATGAAGCATGTTGGGTCTGACTGCCACTTTGTTCGTGAACAGGTCATGGCTGGTACTATGAGCACACATCATGTTCCTTCTTCCGAACAACTTGCAGACTTACTTACCAAACCTCTTCCACCGGCTGCGTTTCATTACCTCGCTACCAAGCTTCCCCTCGTATCCGTGGATCAGCTTGAGGGGGGATAATAGGAGTAACTATAATTAGCACAAATTATGTGACTCATGTGTAATTATTTATTCATGTTTTCTCTATATATATCGGATGTACAATCTTTAATCAATAAGACTCATTATTATATCACAATGGATGAAACTCTTATCTCTTTTGAAAAGAAACTTTTGCTGGAAATGAAGGAGGATTTTGACATCTTTCACATTTGCTGAGTGAATGGCCAGGAATTGCTTATCCCATTATCCTTTCCAAAATTTTCAATTCTTTTAGTATTAAACAAAATAAATTCACCGTAATGTAATAAATAAATAGAATTTTTTAACTTGACGTTAATTAATAATTATAACTTTCAATTTTGGTATGCAAATAGGCATTTTAACTTGTATAAAATTGAGGAAATAAACACATTCATCCTATATAACACTCTATATGAAAATTTTGTATCCTACATGACATCATACATGTAATATGTCATATAGGACACTTGTATCTACTTGTTCAATTTTATAATAATTTAAGTGTCCATTTATACATATTCAAAGTTAAAGAACATAGTTATTCGCTAATATTACATTAAAAATCATGTTTATTTATGATGCGTTATTATTTATCATTTCTCACGTCCACCGACATTACTCATCAAAATGTTTGCACTGATAGGCAACAGTAGCGCATGCTTGTCATTAATTTATACGATTACTTCTTTTTCAATGTAAATATGTGATAAGATCATAGGGGTTTTGTCAAACCCTCAATCATCATCACCAAAGGTGATAGCTAGTATGGATAACTTTATATTGTTTCTATTTTATTCTTAATGTTTAATATATTTTTCAAAACATAATTTTAATATTATTCGATAAAAATGAGAGAAATCGCACTTTTAAGTTTTTTTATTATCATTATCACCTGTTAGTTTTATAAATTCTCAAAATTCCTCATTTTTGCGCATCAGATTAATCTATCTCGCGCATCAGATTAGTGTATCAGGTATAAAATGTACATCAAATAGTGCATTATGTATAAAATGTAATGTATCTTACTTAACAATAATGTATCTCGTGCATCAGGTTAATATATCAGGATTTCTATAATTATAAACTTAATTATAAGGGATAAATGATAATTTTGCCTTAAAAATATGTGATTTATCTCCTTTTACACTAGTACAATAGTAATATTATAGTATTCCTAATATTTATTATTTCTTAAAATATGTGTCAAGCCAAAGTGAACAATTATTGTTTGACTGAGGGAATGTAAGTTTAAGAAAAAAATGAGAGCAATTATTCACGCATATACTTTCTTTGTCCTAAAATAAATGTTTCAAAATAAATAATATATCTCAAAATAAGTGTCTTCCTAAAAATATTCAAAATAAATATCATCATATAAAATAAAATATAAAAAAAAATTTATACGAATTGTCACATGTAATATTATATATATTATTATATTAAAATGGAGTAAGAATACAAATATATTGGCAACCAATGTTTTGTACTAATTATGTAATTTAATATACGGTCATCACAAAATTATAATTAAATAATACATATTTTTACTCTAATTTATTTGTTAATCAGTATAAATAACTTAGCATAATCTTTTGTTTATTATTGAGTGTCAGAGTTTTATATCTGATATATTCCTTTCATTTCATATAACACGATCTCTCTATAAAAACAGATATTTCATTTTAATTATTTAATTAAGAAAATTTTACTATAGTTAATTTTTATTAGTTAATTTAATTAATCAAAAAAATTAAATAATAACTTTAAAATAAAATTAAATAAAATGATTATAATAACCTAAAATAACAATAACTAACTAGGACGGTAGGACCGGATGAAGTACCACAGAGCAAAAGCAGAGAAAATAGGGGATCAAAAGAAACAAAAACCTCACCAACAGTATATTACACATAATTTTACAAGCATTTTCCATATCCCCTTGATAATTCGAGCACACAATTTCGATTAATCGTGTCCTAATGTCTAGTCGACGATTTGAGCTCATAATTTTAAAATTGAAACTAAAAAATACTTATCATCCAAATAACCGTTCTAACACATCTACACCTAGTTTTAAAACGGAGTTGACGCATCAACAACGATTCCCGTTGCATATCATCGAGAAATAGAAGCTGACTCGAGAAGTTTCTGAGCCGAAGAGAGTTGATCCATCAGATTGATGACACGTGTCCTGTATGCCCGAGCCTGATCAACAGCTTCCGCCTCAAGTTCACCGAGCTGAGAGCAGAGCCGCTCCTCCGCCTCCTCCGCCACCCTCAGCCGGTCCCACGTCTTCTGCAATTCCTCTTTCATTTTCTCTTCCCTTTCAATGCTCTTCTTCAATTCCTTCTCCAACTCCTCGTTTCTTCTCCGTAGAACCTCGCTCTCCGGCACGGCGGAAACTTCCCGCCGGTGAGGATTTGCTTTGCCGGAAGGTACAGCAATGGTGGAAAACATGATTAGAGAGTAATTATAAAAATTGAGCACAAAGAAAGAGAAGCTACGAGATTGATTTTGTGATATTAGAAACCCGTTTAGAGGGAAGAGTACTTATAGATCCAAAATGAGCATGTCCAGGTTCAATGTATCTAATTTTATTTGTGTTGATATTTGTAAGCTACAATTATTTATTCTATTTTTCTTTTTCTTATAATTGAGGGGTTTATTTTAATCCAATTATAGTGGAGTGTTTTTGTCTTTTTTATACGCACGTAAGTGCACTTAGCATCTTCGGGGCCCCACGTGTGAATAATTATGTCATACGAAAATAAAGAGAAAATTATCTAAATAATTTTTAATTTATTCTGATCTTTAATGTATTTTACTTGATTTCTACCATAATAGTGTATGCCATCGAGGATTGGTCATTGGGGATCTCTAGAAAGCCCTTTTTATGAAATTTTTGAGAGGTCAACCGGGATATTATAAAGATGTTATTTTGGTTCCGAATTATTTCACTTGATTGAGAAATGATTCTGCATGTATCTCAAAGGTGTTCATTTTGGTCATGAATTATTTTACTTGATTGAAATTATTCTTAATATATAATAAAATGTGTTCATTTCGATTCTTTATTTTAAATTCAATAGATTCGTAAATAAAAAATAATGTAAAATTTGATTGTGGACTCGATGTGGCTAACAAAATTACTATTGATGTCTTCTTTGTTAGCTCCAAAGAGAGAACTCCATAAAATCTATCGTTATTTTCTCCAACAAAAAAAATTAATATTTTCTCTTTTTTAAAAATATTATTCTAGTGATGTAATACCTATTTTCATTTGAAGCAAGAGAAAACGAAAAATTTTGTTGAAAAAAATGATGTTAGATTTTATTGAATTAACAAATAAGACATAAATGGTGAAATTTATTAGCCACCTGGCGTCCACAATTAAATTTGACGTGATTTTATAATATATAAATTTACTAAGTTTTGGGTAAAAGTTCAAAATGAACAAATTTTGTTATACATTAAGGGTCATTTCAATTAAATGAAATGAAATATATTAATAATCAAAGTGAACAACTTTATAATACATAGGATCATCCCGATCAAGTTAAATACATTATCCACCTATTTCTCCAAAAATATACTCCCTTCTATTATATTTTGTTGACATCATTAATTTAATTTGACATGAAATTTTAAAAATAAAATCATAAAATTCGTTTAGTACCAGGGACATAACAATTCATGAAATTTGTTTTGTATTAGTGATGTAACACTTTGCATCAATTATACTGATAAAGAGCAAATTTCAATAACTATTGTTGTGTAACGTAATTAGGTCTTATATTATTTATTCCTGAAAAAGTTTCATTACTAAATAAGTGGGTTATTAACTCACGCAAGAATATTAAACTAAAATAAACTTAAAGAATGGGTCATAAAAGTTAGGTAGTGTGTCACTAATTATTTTGAAATTTTGTGGACCTATATGTTGTTTTGAATATGCAATTATGGTTGCACTAAAAAAACAGAATATACCATTGAGATACCGTTCTATGCTCTTAGACGACGTCGTCTTCCGCAAACTAAGAATGAGTCTGAAAAGACAGGTCGAGAAGGGTTGCGAGCTCAAACGAATAGAGTTCAAGCCGAAAGTGTTTCAAAATAGAATCTTGCTTCAAAGAAATAAGGTCTATTTTCCCACGTAGTTCGTCGGGCTTTCAGTTAATTTGATTAATTTTCAATGTTAAATTAGATTATATTAATTCGATATTTAAAACAAAAAATTATATACTCTGAAAAGTACTAATAAATTGCAATTTTTTTGCATATCAATATGATGAAAAAATATATCTTAAAATGTTAATTAAAATTCTTATAGTTTAACTTTAAAAATAGAATTCATGACAAACGATAGTGAACGAAGAAAGTATATGTTATACTAAAAAGAGATAAATGCGTATTAAAAAATAGTAACAATCACATCGAAATTTCGAATTGGAGATAAATATAGGCCAATTAGAATTCCAAATATTGCAGTTTCATCCACTTTATTTATAGTATTATACTAAAATACATAATTAACGGTAGAATAAAGAGTAAAATTTCATGGCTAATCTTATTTAGCAACAAGTTAGCCAAAAAAAAAAATCTTATTAACTCGACTTCACAATCTATACATCTTCCTGAATTCTTCTCTCATCTTACATTAATTTTTTTTTTATGTTATGCTAAATAATATATTAATAAACAATACAAGAAAATGAATTTGCTCTAAAATTTGGTTTGAAAATTGATTCAACAAGTATTCATCATTAATGAAAGCTTAACTTATACTTAAGTTGGGCTGGACTAAATTCAGTCAAACTGGAGGCCCTTTAGTACATAAGCCCATATCCATTTATACATCCCAGTTGATATAATAGCGATACTCTATCCGTTTCATTTTATATATCTTAGTTTTATTATTCTCAAAGATAAAAAGTACAAAAAAGAATTTCTTAATCTTACAATTTTAATCTAAAGATGTCATGTTATTATTCCTATAGGAAAAACTGTAATAATGGGCAAAATAAGGATGTTGATGATTGAAAACTTACTACATATGAAAAATTATTTATTTATTAAAAATAACATAATAAAAAAGAAAATTAAATATACAAATTGAAACGAAGGAATTAACGATATTTTTAGTTTAGGAAAAACTATAAAATATGGCAAACATCAATATACATTTAAAAAAAATAGCTACATTTAATTTTTTTCATGTTATATGGTTATACTTCCATAGTAAAAAGCAAAGTTGCATATAGGCAAATGAATAGTTTTTTTAAAAAAAAGTTAATAGAAATATAAGTATTAAATTGTGAAGTATAATCACATAACATGAAAAAAATTACTGTGGAACTTTGCTTATATGCAACTTTGCTATTTATTGTGGAAGTATAATCATATAACATGAAAAAAAAAATTAAATGTAGCTATTTTTTTGAAATGTATATTGATGTTTGCCATATTCTGTAGTTTTTCCATAAAGAAAGTAATTAGTTTATACCATATATGGTCATGTCTATTTATTTAAAAATTAGATAAAAATCATAAAAAAAATATACACTAACTATACATTATGATACATTAAATAAATCGAAATAGCTTATATATGCATGAACTATATAGAACTTAATTATATATAAAGAATACACCGAAGAAACAATCCTTTCAACCCAAAATTACTTTTAAACAATTAAATATGAAATTATCTCAATCTTTTGATATATAATTCGATTAAAATGATTTACGTACGACAAATTTAAGATAAAAGAGGAAAGCAATGAAGAAGAAGGAAGAGGAGGATGATAAGTCATTTTTTTGGTATGACTGAATGACTATTTTCCCTTATATTTATATAAGTTGGGATAAAGAGATGGTAAGTAAACTTTACGTACTAACATGTATAAATTATCGCTCATATCCTTTTTTGTTGCTATTTAAGCTCATTTTAGCCTCTTTCAGTAGAGATTCACCTTTATTAAGAAGTATTTTATTTATAGTGAGCGTTTAATAATGATTCATCAAATTTTGAGTTGATAATTCGATAATCTTTAAGTCAAATTTCGATTCGGTACAATATTGAATAATGTCGTATTGAAGTTGAAGTTAATTGTATTATCAAGTTAATATTATTGCTCCAAATATTTCATTTTTCAATGTGAAGACATAATACAATAGAATATCAACAAGTAAGAAAATATCAAAGAAAAGCAAATTGACACAATTAAAAGTCATGTGTATTTGAGTTACTTATATTCAGTCTTTAACTTTCAATTTGAACTTGTACTAAAGAGTAACGAACCTGATAATATATGACTTCCATTAAGCTAATAATACAGTAAAGAATATCAAATGCCACTGATTTCTCGTTTCAAACATTAACCCGAATATCGTAATTCTAAAATCTTACTCTTGAATACCATACCAAATATCAAATTATCAAAATTTTTGTCTTGATTTGCTAATTCAATTTTTGATATTTTATGTTCAGCCCTACCTTTACCCAACAACATAGGACATTCGACGCAAATTCAAATTTAATTAAACTCCAAACGAATAACAAATGAAAAACAGAAATCACTATTTAAAAAATTTGTGCTAATATAAATTTAGTGCTACCATACAGAAGAATAAAAATTTACCTGATTAAGTATAAACTTCATTCTATATACATATCTTTAAATTACGAAATATTTGAGGACTAACTAATATGCGAAAGTAATTTTTTTAAATCTTCTTCTCACAATCATCATGCCATCAGATCATTCATATATATATATATATATATATATATATATATATATAGACATACANATATATATATTAAAAATAGGAAGATTTTAGGTTCAAAGTTGAATTACGAAAATATCCTTCACTAGTTTTTTTTATTAAAATTTTTTATTAACTTTTAAAGTTAAATCAATAATGACAATTAAACTAGACCAAATATATGGTTAGATGTTACAACTTGTCTTTTTCACTTCTTAATAACTTTAGTTGTTAAACTTTTTAGTTTATACAATTAAACTAGACCAAATACATGATTAGATGTTACAACTTGTCTTTTTCACTTCTTAATAACTTTAATTGTTAAACTTTTTAGCTTTTACAATTAAATACATCCAATCATAATCTTTCATGTACGTAATTCCTCTTTTAATGAATTGAATAGAAAATGTTAATTCATTACACATTGTATTTCACCATCTTAATATGGTTTTTGTGTAATTTTTTATTCATCGGTCATTGTTTTCTTAATTAATATATTATTTCGTTTAACTTTTTTCATTTTCTATGGGAATATTAGTTATTTGGCAATCATATAATTAAAGTAGGAATTTATTTTTACCGGTAAATATAGCCATAGGGTATTCCAACCATTTGTCAAATATTGCTTTTAATTACAAAATAATATATATAAAGCCCAATAACTATACTTTAATTCTTTATGTCATTATAATTATAATTGATTAGATTAATTAATTTAAATTAAAGTAGAAGACAAAATAATGTATTGAACTCTTTCAATTTAGTGACTTTTTTAATTTTGAAACCAAAAATAAAAATTAGGTGTCATGGTTTAATGTGTCTCACTATTGAAACTCTTCCAATTCAGTGACTCTTTGAATTTTAAAATCAAAAATATAATTTATGTGTCATGACTCAATGTGTCTCATTATTGAATTTTGTTAGGTGCAAAAACAGTTAAATATCACTATATATATCAGTAAATTATAGTCATAAATTGTTTGTCCCTAGATCATCATATTCTTTTATTTTTTGTCATCTATGATTTTCTAATCTCTATATAATGATATAACATATCGTCAAGAAGCTAATTGATGAGAAGAATATATGATATCATTCTGGAGTTAGCTTTCTTACAATAGAATAGTTGAAGTTAGAAGTATAAAAGATGAAATCATGAAAAAAGGAAAGTTTTCTTACCGAGAATAATTGAACTTAAGTATAGAAGAGATGACATATTCTTTGAGATCTTTTGTTTTTGGTCATACTTTTAAGTTTTGTTTTCCATTCTGGAGTCAAGATATGGTTGTTCAAATAAAATTTGGAATGAATTCACATTTTTTATGTAATTCTTGTATCATTTTTTACTGTTGTGGAAATTTATTTTTATTTGTCATTGTATCATTATTTTGTAAGTGTTACTTAATCGATAAAACTTCTATTAATATATGATGAGTTTGATAATACTTAAATAATTTATGCAATATGCTCAAATATCCATATTGTCAATTGTCTAAATTCAAATTAATTTAATAAATTGCTAAAAATTTGTTACTCTGAATGAAAGATTTTAATTGTGTTACTTTATCGTCTATCTAATATATTATTGCGAACATATACATATATTATGTTTATTTTCATCCTTTTTGTTTTAATTTTAGTTTTTCTACGAGTTGTATGAATGAGATTAACAACTTCATTTTCAAATAAAAATGAGAGCTTCATTTATTTATTTTTGTGCGACACTAAGCTTAATTATTTTCTTATATATGAGCATTCTATATTGATGATAGTTTTGTGCAGTGTTAAAACTCAAATGGTTGGTGTGATGACAATTTTGTTTAGATTGTAGTAATATAAATCAACAAGATTATTCAATATTCTACTTTGAAGTATATATAGCCTTTTTTGCAATTGTTTTATATTGTTGCAACATATATTTTCACTTTCAAATTGAAAGCACTTACACACGTATGTTGTATTATATTCATGTCATTTTAGAAAGTTTGAGATACTTGATAAGAATACACGTGTAATATATGTGTTCATAACTAATTTAAAAATATGTGTACAGGATGAAATTTGTACTATATGAGGTAAATTTAAGAAACTTATTATAAGTTACGAAAAATAATTAATGTGGTGATCGAATAACCGATTAAAAGTAATAACGTTAATATTAAAAATATATAAATTAGTATGTAGAGTTCTATGCCTAACAATAAACGTGATAACATACGGTGATATTTATGCATAATTAAACTCAAAATCAATCACCAGACGACAACTATCGACTTTTGATTTTTTCAGTGCTTAGCATTTAGGCTTCTCTTAATGGAGCATCCAGTTAACGTGGTTCAAATTTTACTGATTCGTATATCAATAAATTAATTTTGATCTATCATAACAGATTGTTCAATATTTGTGGTGTGGAGTAGTGCTCAAAAGTTTTAGTTTTAAAATGATAAGGTATTAAAAATTAGAAAATAGTGAATGATCTTTTTCTATTGTTTAGGTATTGATGGATAAAATTATTTAATATTTATTTCAATACGAGCTTACAAATGCGCATAAATGATGCAAACACATATTTTCTTACAACTGATTTTAAGTAATTTAATTGAGTAATAGATATTTTACCGAATACTTGATAAAATTAAATTTTAAATTAAATCTTCAACAAAATATATTATTTTTGCGATTTTATGATTAAGCAACAAAAAATACACTAATTATAACTGAGTGAAACATGAAAAGAAAAGAGTAAACCCATAAATCTGTATATGCATAGTTTCTCTCGAGAAAATAATTAAATATTCCTTAATTTATAAGGATCAAATTATTTTAGTCCGTAATTTAATTCTTCATATAAATAGCACATAACTGAAATAGACTTTAACTAGAGCTGTCAATATGGGCTAGCCCACCCCATCCGGGCTAACCCATACAGGCTTTGACATTTTACGGGTCAGGCCGGGCTGGCCCATTTTTGGCGTGGGCCAAAAAATGGTCGGTCCAACCCACAAGTACGTGGGCTACAGGCTTGACGGGCCAGCCCACTTTTTTTTTAAAAAATAACTTTTTATAATTATTAAATTAAATTTTAAATTATAATTTAAAATATTATCATAAATATCGAGAAAACAATATTACATGATGTTAATGTTAGTACTTGTTAATCAAATCAAAATAAAATTATTTTTATAATATTTATTAGGGATAATTTCAGAGACCTCCATGTTTCGCTCTATAACACTCACCTCCCCTTTGATTTACGATATTACGTCTACCTCCCTTATTTTCATTTACTTGTAACCATTCTTTAAATCTATTTAAAATAAATATAAATTAATATAGATTTGACAATTTTACTCTTTTTTATATAAATTTCTTCTTATTAATGAATATTATATAAAAAATAACTCATTTAACAAATACTTTAAAAACAAATTAACATAAAGACTTGTTTTTTTAATCCAACAAAAATCAAAGTCTTCAACTAAGTTGACCCACATTTTCACCACATATTAACTCTTTATCTCTATTTCACCTTTACCAATTCACGTAAATTTTTTTCCCACAATAACCCATCATTTTCCGGCAACAATTTCTTCAAATAGAAGACAAAATTAAACTTTCCAAGAAAAAAATTTGATAAGAACGATAAAATTTTGTTCTAGTTAAACATTTACACAAGTGAAGAAGAAACATGATCCAACGAATAAAGATAAATCATTGAAAATTAGATCTAAACATTCATATATAAGGGTAAATTTGTCAAATCTAAATTAATTTATATTTATTTAATTAGGTTTAAAGAATGGTTACAAGAAAATGAAAATAAGGGAGGTAGACGTAATATCGTAAACCACAGGGAAGGTGAGTGTTATAGAGAGAAGCCTGGAGGGAGGTCTCTGAAATTATCTCTATTTATTAAGTTTTTTTTTTCAAGTAAAAGTATAAATATATAAATAAAAATATTAACCTAATTATTTTGAATTTGGACTCTCTTTAATTTTAAAATTTAATTTTATATTATATTTTTTAATTAATTACTATTGGCCCACGGGCCGGCCCTACCTATATTTCTCAAGCCCATCAAATAAACAGACTTATTCAGGCCGGGCTAAAAAGCCCTTTTCTTAAATGGGCTTTAAAAATCTTAGCCAACCCTATTAAATCCCGGGCTAGGCCAGGCCGGCCAACAGGCTTAGCCCATATTGACGGCTCTAACTTTAACGTATAAAAAAAGTAATCATTTACAGTTTTAAATCTTAAAACAACAATATTAGTAAAAATCTATTAAATATAATCATGTAAGTTGTATAAAAGCATAAAAATTTAAAGTGAAAATTTTCGGCTATAACTAACTTTTATATGTTGAAAGGTCAATTTTGATTTTTTAAAATAAAAATTCTTCTACCAATAATTAATGTATTATTTTTTTTTTGAAATTAGAACTTATACACGTATTTCGTATTATAGGAACGAAAATTATATTATAAGAAAAACAAGAACGATGTATACTCTATGATTGCAAACGCACAGGATAGTAGCAAGAAACGAAGAATACTTTTTATTTTCCTCATGTAAATAATTAGTTAAAGTTGATTATTTTTTATCAGTTAGTTTTTTGACACGTGTATTGTACGTGATTATTAATGTGGAAAATATATGTTAAAATAAATAGTAATTGCTTAATTAAGTAAAAATTTGAATAATAAGCTTAACAAAAAATAATATTGCAGATTTTTTGTGAATGAATGTGGATCATCATATATATCTCTTATTCACGCAAACTATGAAGATGGTCAGTAAAAAATTTATTAGTTAAATGCAATTATATATTTATTTCATTTTGATGAGATTCATGTAATTAGTGTTATCTCACTACCTTATAGATATTATTTGTTTTGTAATTTTCTTGTTATTTAACCAGATGTGCTTTGCATGTGTACTCTACGTTAAATTGTTTTAGGTGTCATATGAACATGTGAAGAGAACAACTACATTTTATATATTTACATATTTTCACTTTTGTTATGACTTTTTTTTTTTAAAAAAAAAACTCAAAATATTTTTAAATAATATATTTTGAAGTTAAAAGATCTCGTTAACTTGATTATACATTTGCGACATATATAATACTTTAATTTAAATTTAAATATATATCTATATATAAATATATATTTGGTTAATGAAAATATTTATATTATGAAATAAACTATTAAATAAATAATAAAAATTAAACTAATACAAACTTCAACTGACGTTATTACAAGTCAAATGAATTTTTCTTCGTCTAAAATACTAAAATATTAAGAAATAGTAAATAAGTGAAAATACAAAAAGGCAAAGTTTATATTGTAATAACTATTTTGAAGCAAACTTTCTCGGAGTCTAAACCACATAAGTAACATTGATAAATAAAGTTATTTTTCGTCTTGATCATCAAAATCAAATCGTGACAATTCTCTAAATTTTGAAAAAAGATATTCAGAAGCATATATCTACGTCACAAGTAAATGAATTTAGACTACATTTTAACTTCATATATTGCAACACTAATGTATATATTATGCAAAAAAAAATAAGAAAAAAGGTCAAAATTACCCCTTAACTTTGTTTTATTGATTGACTTTATCCCGTCATCAATAAACTTAACAAATATATTCCTCATTAGATGGAAAACTCCAAATCAATTAAAATTAACCAATTTCACTTAATTACTCAAATTTAACCCGACCCAACCCACTTAATAATATAACCATTTCTTTACCCAAATCAATTGATCAATCGCCAACTCAACATATATAAACCGAGCTTATAGTGCTTTCGTTGCCTGCTATTGTCCTGCTAGTATTGTCCTGTTTTTTCTGTACTTTTCTATTTTATGGTGTATTTGCTTGTGTGTTGAATCCACTAATTAATTGATTTCACTGAGATAGTTTTTTTCATCTTTCCATTTTTTCCATGAATAAGTGTTTTAACGAAAATTGAGTAATTTAATTAAAATTGGTTAATTTTAATTGCCATCCAAGGAGGAGTATATTTGTTAAGATTACTGACGACGGGGTAAAAATAACTTATTTTTAACGGTAGTGGTAAAGTCAAAACAAAGTTGAGGGGTGATTTTGATCCTTTTCCCAAAAAATAATTATTCTATCGATAAAATTATATTATTTTCCTCAAATACTCGAGATTATGAAATATACCTTCTTAGGATAGAACGACTACTTCATCAGTATAGTGGTATCTCATATTCCGATAAACATCGAACTTACTCAATGACAATAAATCACACAAAAAATTTAAAATTGCAAGAAGAAGAAGAATAGAAGATTAAATAAAAATGTGATCGAAAAATGAGAGGAACTTTCTCTATTTATAGTCAACAAAGGACAATATGAACAACTGTTTTTTTTTGTGTCTTATCTGAAAAATCATGACCTTTTCGATAAGTCGCAACACTTTAGAAAAGTCACAACTCATCGAAAAATCACAATTCTTTGGAAAAAGTCACAACTCATCGAAAAATCACAAGCTAAATTAGAGGGATATTATAGTATTTTAACATTAAAGTTAGAAATTCATGTTTTTAAGATAGTATAGATATAGATTTGCATTGTTACTTTTAAGATCTAGAATTAAAATATTTTTCTATTGAATATATTAATGTCCATTTCATTACGTGATGTATATATGAAAGATTAAAATGATCATTTCGATTAGAGAGAAGTATATTATAAACATCTCTAAATTTGGTGAGAATTATTAATTTCATGTCCTAATTATTTTTTTACAGCATTAAAATAATACTTCTTAATTTGACTTTCTTAACTTAAATAAGTTCTCGATTTTACAACATGAATGAATTACACTTCAAAATTTTCGTCAAATTTTTAGGAGTGAATTACATCTAGAAATTCCGCTAAACTTAGGTACACCGCTAACTAGCCTTTTTAAAAGCCCCAATGCTCTTATAAAAGTATGAAAACACTTGCTATGTCACATGCTAGATTATGAATATACTAATCTAGTTAGTCAAGTAGTTCAAAAATAAAATTAATAATTAACTCTAAATTCAAAATTATTTTTTGTACTTATTTACGCTTAATTTAATGTGTTTTTAATACTTCTCTCTTTCGATGGTGTAATACATGGTAAGGACTAAAATAGTCAGACCACATAAGTAAAAGGACCATTTTGATTATTTCTCCTTCTTCTCTCTCTAGAGCCGGCCAGTCTCGGTGTTCTACGCAATCTCTCTTCTCTTTCGCTTGCTTCAAAGTCTGAGGTTTTCTCTCTTCGTTGCTAATCCCTATATTTTCTTCTCTCAAGTAAGTTTGATCCTTCTTTTTTTTGTTTTTTAGCTTCATCAAATTTCTTCTCATTACTCAATTTCAATCCAATTTAGTTCAATCGCTTATTTATCAGTCGTTTGAATTTTGGTCCTATTTTTCAACATTATGTTACCTTTTCACTGATGTTAAGATCTGCATCTAAAAAGTTATTAATAATAATCGATGAAGAAAATTAGTTGATCACACTTAGTAGTTTTTTTTAATTTTTTGGGGAATTTTGAATTTTTTTTCTATATGCTCCTGTATATCTTGTTGGTTGTTAATGAAGCTGTAGAATTTTTTTATTTTTTTTATGACGGTAGTGTCTGGGCCAGCTTTATAGCAGCTCGACTAATTCCATGGGATACCTGCCACATGCCAGGTAACTCTGTCCGCCAGCCAAGGTTAGGACAGATGGAAGAATCTCTTATTGTTTTGACTGAGTTTTGAACCTGAGACCTTAGGTTTCTCACCACTTCGTTGAAGCTTTAGAATTACTCGTAATTATATCTGAGATATGGGTATTTGACTATTTGTATAAGTTGAGTTACTTTTAGATTTTAATGGGGTGTGTTGTTCTAAACATTGTTTGAAATTTGTTACATATCTGTAGCAGATCATTGCTGTTGTCATGTACGATTTAATGTGGCGTATGGTTGAGGGAATATAAGGTTGATTTTTGTTTGGGGTATATTAAATGGATTTTCAGAGTAATCCACAAGGTGAATATGGAAGGTTTGAACAGATACTTGCTCAATTTCTGCTGAAAACCTTGCATATTGTTATGGATTGTAGAGTTCCTTCTATACGCCCTTGTGGACGTAGTGGGGAAGTGAAAAAGAGTGACAAGTGGTTCAATTTGGTGTTGGGAGATCGGCCTGCTGTTCTGGATAATTTGAATTTTTGGCATAGGAATTTGATGGAACCAATGATAATAGACATAATAATTGTTCAAGAGAAACATAGTTCGTTGTCGGAGCATAGTTCAGGTATTGCAGGGGCATATACCGAAACCATTATAGAGAGGTGGGTTGTACAATATGAGTATATGAGGACAATGGTTCCTCAAATTGGTGATTCGTCTTATAAGAAAACATACAAGAAATCAATTATACTGCTCCGCGCCCTTTATTCAATGATGAGACTCCTTCCTGCATTCAAGGCCTTCAGGAAACTTTCATCAAGTCAGAGTTGCGACTTTGATATCATTTACAAAGTCTCTTCATTTAGTGCTCCATTCTCCAGGGTAGAGGAGGAGTTGATGAAGCACTATACTTTTACTCCAGTTGATGCCCAGCAGGGCCGTCTTTGTATATCTGTGACATATCGTGAAGATCTGTCGAACTTTAATCTGGAGACTGCTGCATCCTTTCCACCTGAGATCATTACAGATTATGTAGGCAGTCCACTTGCTGACCCGATGAGGTCATTTCCATCCTCCTCGTCTAATAAGGGTGGACACCCTACATCATTTCCGTCGAGAGGGACACATTCATCTTCTTCATCACCTTTCCAGCGCCCACACAGCTGGACAAGTGGTTTCCTCACGTCACCTTCTTTACCTCGGACACAGCCATATGTAGGATCTCCACCTCTGTACCGGCCACCGCATGAGCTTTCATCTTCACCCAGTGATGTACATGGACACAGGGTTTCACCTAACAATAGACTGCCCATTCACCACAAAGCAACGAGCTTTGATGAATACCAGCTTTCACCTCCATTTTCACCATCTCCATCTCCATCGCCACCAACATATCTTTCAGGTGCGAATCCTGGGCAGACTCGTTTGCGTTCTGGATCTGGCCCCGTCAGTATCCCTCATCCAATGATGGGTACAAGTTCCAGATACCTATCTCCTAATTTGTCTGATCCGAACAGACATTCTCTTCCTCCAATGTCTCCCAGAAGTATAAAGCATGATTCATCATCCCAAGAATCCCCTTCAGGTATCAGGTCATTCAGGAAAATGGATCCACTGAGGACTCTTGAATCGAATATCGGCACTACCAGTCCTGGACAAAAGGTGAGCAATTTTTAATCAGAAAAATGTGCTGTTATTCCATACTTTAGGCATGCTTGTGCACTTCCATGTTCATACTTTTATTACAAACATTGTACTTAGTTGATCCATTTTTTAACCTTCCCAACTTTTGTTTTAATTCTTCCTTTCCTATCTTTTTTTTTTTTTGAGAAGATAACATATTTGGGTGTTGATATATTGACTAGCCAAATCTGTGTAGTCATCCATTATAACAGAGAAGATTGTCAAAACAACAACTCCTATGTATTCTCAGAAGGAATCTAAAACATCAGAAATTGTTTCATGATCTTCTAAACATTCTCCTTTTAACCAAAATAAAAATTGACGAAAGACTTCATTTTATCTTCTCTATATGACCTACTTTATCTTCTAAGCATCTATGATTTCTTTCTTCCCAAATTGTCCACCATATGCAAGCCAGGACAACCCTCCATACCTTTTCTGTTCCCCCATTCTAGAACATCAACTATGTTCCTTGGTATTCTCCACATTATACCCCTTAGGTTGATGAATATCCTCTATAGTTGAACAGTCAGTTTACAGTGCAAAAGAGATGATTGATTGTTTCTGCATCCTCCCCACATTGGTAGCATCTAGAGCTTAACTGATAATCTCTCTTATTCTTCCTTTCCAGATTTCCAGAGATGCTAGAGATGATTCAGGACGGTTCTCTGGTTTGCTATCTTCAAGTGGTTCGCCACGTTTATTTTCTAGAAGTTCTAGCAGACTATCTTTTCAAGATGACTTGGATGTCTGTGATTTTTCCTGTCCTTTTATTGTTGATGATGTCGACACTTCCGATTCTCAAGCCAGGTAACTTTGCTACTCTTCTGTATTTTTGGAGAATTCTTCTTGGAAACTGTAACTCTTTGCATTACTGTTGCATGAAGATCCTCTTGCAGTCTTGTGCCCGTCTTTTAGTAAATTGGCTATCCTGGGCCAGTGTGTTGGCTTTGTAGCTGTTGTTTAACATGTTAGACATTGTTTAGAAATTGGCTGCTGGTGGCACATAAAGTTGAGCATTTGATTTACCTTAAGTGGGATTTCTTTTACATATTGGAGGGTTCACCTAGCTGTTTTATCTTATCTCAAGGGAGACATGTCAGTTGCAAAGTATCTTGAAGTTACTTTTTGCCTTCAATAGTTGATATGCAAAAAGATCTTTTAGGGAGAATTCAAGCAGTCTTTTCCTCTTTACTGTATGAAATGATTGATGAATAAGTTGCTAGAAAATCCAAGGTTAAGCTCTTCATTTGTTATTTAAATTAAGTTGATTCAAGTCCATCAAATTTTACCCTCCAAACCGTTGTAAGATGTACGGTTTAATAAGGCTACTATGAAATATTTACTCATGGGTGGGGCAGAGTTGTCCTCCCAAATATGTCCTACCAGCAGAACACCTACACAAAAAAGTAATAAATTAAGAGACCAATAGAACCAACTGATGCAATTTTAGCAGCCGGAGAGGAAATTTCATCACAATGAAGATCCAATGTTTGGTGTGTTCTTTGGCAACAGATCGAGCTTTAGGTAACCAACTTTCTATCTTGTCTCACATTGTTTATTCAGTGTTTTCACTAGTCACCACCAACATCCAATTATAGTTTTACCCTGAGATAATGGAGTTATCTCCTAGATTTAATTTAAAAAAGAGTTATTTTACGGTACCATTATCATGTAAAACAATCAGTTTCCTCAATCATAGCCTGACACCAACGAGGATGAGCCATTGCTTCTGCCATAAACTTAGGTAGTGGACAATGGATATATTTGTAGCACAATATAGTATGGATACCCTTCGGGGTGGCCCAGTGGTTTGGGCTTGGGACTTCCATGATGGAGGTTTGAAGTTCGAAACCCCTTGTCAGCGAAAGCAAGGGGTTTGCCTTCTGGGTCGAGCTCGTCGCACCGGGCTTGCCGAGTGCGGGTTACCTCTCATGTGTGGTTTGCGAGCTATCGCATAGGAGCGGGGTTTTTTACCTTGTGCACACCCAAAGGGTAGCGGCTGCGGGTTTGCCTTGTCATAAAAATAAAATGAAATTATGTAATATGGATGTGACAATTGGTGATAACTCCAAAAATTATACATAGGATGAGAGCTGTCAGTAGATTGAGTACTTCACTAGGAACAGTGGAAAGATTTGCCCTGGCTCAATAGCAAGATATGATGTTGAAACAGGTAATGAGTCACTGGAAGCAATCCTTTGACCTGTACTATTAGAAAAACAGCAACTAGGTTAGCAGATGAAGGATAGGAATTTTATTTTGTTTAGTGTAATTGGTGGAACTCCCAATCTTCTTAAGCGTGCCTTTTTTTTCCTGATTAGTGGCTTTTACAACATGTGATACTTTGATATTCATGATATTGAGATTCTCGAGTCTTTCCAGTCGGCTTAACAGACTTTATCTCGAGTCCTTAATTCTTCTTTACTCTACTAGGTTCTTCATCCTCCTTCGAATTGTTCACTATTTTCTATTTCTTTTTCTTGAACATATGTTCTTGTTACAAAGTCCAAGAGAGTCGGATTTGAGAGTGGGTTCTCAGCCAGGAAACTAAGAGCCTTCAAAACTCGTAAGATTTAAGAGTGTGAAAGGCCTATTATGAAACTAGCTTTATGTTGGTGTTTGGGTTGCTTTCATTGGTTTGAAGCTTCTAGTACTCTGTTTACACTAGATTACTTGAGATGGTGATTTGGGACAGAATCATATAAAATCATTCAGAAATGGGAGATCACCCAAAAATAATTACTTGTATGCCCCATTGACCTTCTGTACACAAACAAACATAAGCCACAATACTCGCCATTTATAAGAACTTATTCTTCATATCCATTGTGATACCACACTATTGAAGGCCACATATGAATCACATTTGTCATGATCACTTTGAGATACCCTTTTATGCTCTAAAGTTAGTGCACAGTCTGGCCCCTTCATTTCCAATGGAGCAAAGGAAGACTTGATATTTTTCCTTTAGAAGGTCACTTATTCGCTATCATAGATTCTATCTGGATCTTCAAGATCTCATGGATCCTAGGTTTGTGGGAATTGCTGCCTCTATGTCCACTAGAACAATTGGTCTCTATAGTGGCTTTGTTAGTCGATTTGGAGGATTATGGGGGATCATGAGAGTACTTTTTGGAGTTGAATATGCAGAAAACAGGAGGCAATTGAAGTTGAAATGAGTACACAGAGAAAATTTTCTGCATTAAAGTTGGTGAGTGAGTGGAGCGAAGGAGGGAGGGAAAAAATGGATCTTTTAGTAATTGCCAAAGACATCAGGCACAGAATTTGTCATAGTTTCTGTTTTTCTTCACTTGAGGAAGAAAGGGAGCACTGGATGGAGGAAATGAAAGTTCACTGAATTGGCAGGACTTGAGATCCATTTTGAATGAGATTGGCTTTTAAATAGATGTCATCTGTTTTACTATGTTGCTCAGATCCTTCAAAATCCTTGTTGCACTCATGTCGATCCGACACTATTTGGGTGTGAATGCTATTTGATTTCGTCAACCTAAATTGGGTGCTTTGATATCTATGACCAAAAACTGGAGGTTGATTGGGCATCTGGTTTAATTTTGGGCTTAGTACACACACACATATATATATGTAACAGCTTGCTACTATATGGGATAACTAATGAACAAAAATTTTGAAGTGAATACATAAATCAATCAACTAGCTTTAATTTATAACATCAATAATTGTTGAAAAATGTGCATGTATATGTCATAATATACTGTTATTTGTTGCTTCCTAACATCTGTACCCATACTCCTACCCGTATCCCTGCATCTTAAAATTTAAGTGATGGAAAATTCAAGGTCTAGATCCCCATCCTTTTCGGTACCCACACCTGTATCCGAGCAACATAGATGTTTTATATCCCTTGGGTTCTGATATTGAATTAAAATGAAACCTCTCAGAAACTGCCAAACAAACAGCAGGCACTGAGTTTAGCTTGTGTCTTAATTTCTTACGCGCCATTGGATTTTCAACTCAACTTTTATGTCATTGTTATGCAGTGAGATCCTTGATGGGAGAAAGGGTTCAGAAATCTCTTCTCAGGGATCTGCAACAGCCAGAAAATCCCAAGATGCAGCTGTAGGTGCCCTTGTTCACATGCTGAGAACTGCTCCTCCTTTGCGCCAAGATTCTAGCTGTTATACCTCGAATAGCATAAAGACTGAACTGGATGGAGAACTTAGCACTGCATCTGGATTTTTCATTAGTAGAAAGGCATCCGATGCGTTGGAGGAGCTCAAAACTTATAAAGATTTGAAAGATCTACTGTTGTCCAAGAGCGCAACCCGTTCAGTCAGTGAAGGGTGAATTTAAACCTGATGTATCCCACTTACAAAAGTTAGCTCAAAATGGATGATGGTAGTTGATAATTCTCCCTAATGTTAATGAACAGACTTTTCTATGGAGAATTCCATTGTTCCTGTAGTTGGAGGGCTAACAAATTCTGTACATAAGGTGATTTGAAAAATCACAAACATAGTTGAAACAGTTGCCTGAATGACACATTTATTTTATGAACATTGATGGTTGTGACTTGTGAACAAAAAAAGAAAAAAAAAACATAACTTTGGGTGTTATTTGTTTGTTAATCATAAATCCACGTGAATAAAAGCTGTGAGTTTAAAGACAATTGTTTATTTTCTGGATTTTATAATTATATTTGTACTAGTAAATTTATTTAGATAAATTAGCTAACAAATTATTTAAAGAGAATTATTACTTACTAAATAAATTCAATTAATACAAATCAATATAATATTTGGAATATGAGTTGTTTAACATTTATTAATTAAAAATATATCACCACATGACGTTTGTGATTTTAATTGAATATATTATTTATCATTTGTCTTGTTATATGAGAATGCTAATAAAAAGCACTTATGGTTTATAAAATATGCTCCATGTCTTTAAACAACATATACCAAATCGGTTTTGTCGTGATGAATTTTATATGTCCTGTCTGTGAATATACTCTCAAAAAAATACAAAAAATTATATGTTGAATGGGTTGACGTATCACCCAACTTAAGGAAATAACAAAAAAAATGATATATATTTTAAATGGAATGTCAGAAAATGTATTCTTTTAATAGAATTCTCTATTCCATGGACAATGAAGTGGACAATAGAAGTCCAAATGACTGAAGAAGGATTCTCTTGCTTAAGGAGAAAATTTCATACAAAATGTTGGAGTAAATTACTTTCGAAAGATGTTGAAGGAAGGTCTATGGACAGGAGATTTTAGACTCCATTAAGAGTAACTTACAATTTTTATGTGTAAATTTAGATGTTTTCTGCAATTTTACAGTTTACCGTCTTTTTGGTTTTAAAAGTAAGTATGCTGATTTATCTTTTTTAAATTGAAAATTGACATTTTGTGAGTATCAATTATCAAGATGATAATTATTTATCCTCAAATAATTCAAGTGAAAAAATAGCAAATTAAACATGGACAAGAAAATTGTTCCTACCTAGTTAAAAAGCCATAAAAACATTTATTATCCGATAATAATTGAAGAGTATAACTGGAAAGAAGCTTTTTATAGAAATTTAATCCAATTACAAAATAATAAGGTGAGAAACAATGAACAACTACTTGATTAAAATAAACTCCGCATTACTAATCTCTGCACTTTAATCCCTACATTATTAATTTATATGTTATTAATCTCCGGACTATTAATCTTTGTATTTGTATTGCTTTTTTAATCCCACTCCAGCCATAAAGTGTTATGTCCAAACACATGAGAAAACCATTTTGCATGTACAAACTAGTATTCCTCCGTATTCTATAAGATCTTGATATTGATATATCTGATGTATTCATCCTTTTGTTCTTTTATGCTCTTGTTATATCGATTGTAGACTACTAATTTCCGCATTTTATTCAATAATGAAACATAAAGTACTATGTTCAATAAAATGTTCCAGGGAAAGCCATTATATATACCAACTAATATTCTTCTACATATTCTGTAAGACCTTGTACATATATATCTGACGTATCTATCCTTTTGTCCTCTTGTTATATCTTCACAACGCGAATACTTTATTAATTGCGGGCCACAAGTTCCCGTTTTTTCTCTAATAACGATCATCCAGTGTTATAAATCACTTTTATCCCAAATACAAAATCATGGACTATTTCTGAAAAATCCTCAAAGTTCTTTTTTTTTTTGAAAAAAAAAATAATCAATTTTTTGCCAGAAATTGTCCATTTTCTGCTGCTATTAACACAACTTGAGGAATTCATCAGTACTATGATATAATATATTGAAGACTATTAGTATTAGTTTATTCACATACAATGCTAAATTTTTTTTTTTTTCATGAACTAAAAATAGCAAAAGTTTAGTACATGAGTCACTTTTTGTAACATGAAACTTCATTCTCAAGTACATATATACACATTATTTAAATCATTTTCTTAAGTGCAAATACCAAGCTTATGAATTTTATACATATATACGACATTATAATAATTAAGTATTTATTTAAGTGATAAACCAAATAAAAATTACTATGCATGTATTAATTAACTGTAGAACTCATGTCATATATTCATAGAATTGGTATTATTTACAGAATAACTTTTTTATTAGAGCCCAGTAAAAGTTTATCTTTTGAAGCTTTTGCACAGATTGGCCTCCTATTTTGGGGTGGTTTTAACTTTTAACCTTTAAGTAAATTAGCGTTTAAAGTTTGCTCGTTTGACTCATTTAATGAAAAATTGTGGATGAAAACATCTTATCAATGGCCTAATTTCATTAGGCATAAATTCAGAGAACTTTTGCCTTACACAACATAACTTCTATAAAAATTTAAGTCATAATACAACTTAAGTTGTATAGTATTTATATAACCTAATTTCGTTAGTAATAAGTTTGGAGAACTTTACTGGGATTTTGAGAATACGCCTTAACGATCAATAGTTAACGATGGTTCTGATGGATGGCTTTTGCTAGAATAAGAAATAAACAATAGTAAATGATTCGGAGAAGGGTAGTGACATTAATCCACAAGAAGCTCAACATTGTGCGCGTAAGTTTTATAGGAACTAAGTTATGCATTTTATGACATAACTCAAAAGTTTAGAAATCGAAGTTTTGATTCAATTGACATAAGAAATAAGTTATGTCTTTTACGCTTAACTTGTAAGTTCTGAATTGAATTTTTGTCTCTATCGGCATAAATTTTCTAGAAATTAAGCGACATTACTCGTAATTATGCCTTTAAGACATAACTTTTGTTATGTCCAGATATGAAAACATAAACTGAAAATTCTATAAATGAAGACATTTTGTGTAACTTGGAGGAAAAAAAAAATAAAGATGAGGATAATCTATTTTCTTTGTTTTATTTTAATTTTCCTTCTAATTTTTGGAGTAAGTTAGATCTTAAATGCCAATGAAATAAAAAAAAACACTTGAAAATAAGGTATTTACAATTTTTAAATTGCAACTTTAATTTCACGTAGGTACAATTAATTAATTCTAACAACAATAAAATTAAAACAAGTAGCAATCTATAGTATTCCTATGGGGCCATGCATGTTTAATACGGATAGACAAAGTCTTCTCTAATAAAATAAAAAAGAATCATATATCGTGGACTTTTAAATTTTAAAATATTATCAATAATATTTTAGTTGTAAATTTAAAACTCTACCATAATAATTAAATAATAACTATTATTATTATTATTATTTAATTACAAGAACTGAAAATATCTATTTAGGCATTTATAGCAAGTCTCCATGCGCAGCTGGCATGGGATAATAATGTTCATTAAAAACGGTTTGGAATATGGGGTATTATTTGCAACTTGCAACAATCTAATTTATTGTTGTTTCAACATCGAATAAATCCTATTACTTGTTGAAAATATTTTTAAAATTGTGATTCCAATTGGATAGTTATATTCTTCCCCTTTATATATATCGATTGGTTAAAAATATTACGTTTATCAAAATCAGACGTCTCTTTGTGAAAAATAAAAAGGCGTACTATAATTTCCAGGCTGGATGTGGGATGAGATTTATAAGATGAGACAAGAAGACAAAAATTTTCATATAGCAAATATTGCCAATGAATTAAAACAATATGTCCATGTGAAGATGAACTTCATTCCCAAAATATATTCTTCATGTCTCACTTTTAAAGATATAAAGATGTAACTTTGAAGGACCACTCCCAACAAAAAAAAAATAAAATATATATATATATATGACATTGTAATTACATCTAGGATTACTATTAAAAAACATGGAATCAGCTATGAAATATGTCGATAATCTCCAAATACTTTTATAGCTAAGTAAATTTTCTTAATACTTCATTGCTAATTTACAGTTAAATAAGATTAATATGAGATTTTTGTTGTTTAGTTATAAAATTTTATCCGTAGTTAATTTTTTATTTTCGGATAGTGAAATTCTATTTTACCCTAACTAGATACACATATATAATAATACTAAATCTGACTTATAAAAGCTGATTTGGGAGAAGGATAAGTATTAAGTAATATTATGTACCTAACAGATATAGACATAATATTTTAGCTATTATTATTATTATTATTATTATTATGTGATTTTGTTTAATTAGTTGTACCAAAAAAGACGTATCTGATAAGTTTAATTGTTGATCAACATTGAGGACGATGTTGTCAACTGGCCTAACAAAAGGGACAATATGTACGCCAGTAATAGTAAACTTGATAACGAAATATGGGTAGGGTGGTTCAAAATTAAATTAAAATTAATAATTATGATAAAAAAAGGGTATTGGTTCATTAGTAATGAATAGTTTAGCGGTCTTGATTTTTTTCTGTTATTGGATTATTGATTTTTAATAGACTAATAACTCGATAGAAAATTAAATATTACATTTATACCATTTGTATAAAATATTTGACTTAAAATTTGGTTTCCTACTTTTATTTGTGGTTGTCTTAAACTCTTGGTTATTGTACAATGTAAAAGTGTTTATTTTTTAGCAATAGGTATCTTGTAAACTCATTTGCATGATTCATTTGGTATGTCACCTTGTTTTTCTTAGTGATTTTCAATGATTTTTTTGTCAAATCTTACCGATAATGATCAATAACCGATGAATCATTATCTTAAAGGTTCTATAACAATTTAGCATCTTCACAAATCGATAACCAATAAATTGAATCGATAAAATTCAAAATCGAACCGAACCGATCGATACACAATCCGGGTGGTGCGAATTTGTAACGTATTTGATCAAACTTTATAAATTCGTTTATTTTTTCAAATGTTATAAATTAAATTATCATTTATTATTTATCAATTTTATGAATAATTTGAGTAAATACACATATAAGTTACTCGTTCCGTCATCCCTAATGACAATTAATATTGATAACAGTGTATAACTTAAGGTAGAATTGCAATATTATCTAGATGTGCAACTTTAATTAATTCAACTATCAATATAATTAAAACAAGTAGCAACCTATAGCAGTCTTATAGGACCATGATTAATATAGATACACGAAGTTCATCACTTTTTGGCATCTAAAATTAATAAATAATTAGTACTACTATTTATTTAAAATTTCAAGTTTTTCTTTACCCATGTATTAGTCTTCACCTTTTTTTCGAAATTTCATTACTAATAATTATCATGAGTTTGAAAACTCCAAATAATTATTTTTGCAATTTTTACTCTAAATCATTTGCAAAATTTAAAAATAATTTCAATTTCTAAATATCATTTTCAACTTGAAAATAAATGTTTTTTTTAGAAAACTAAAACATCCATTAAAACGCTACGATAAGGATCATTTTTTCAATGATTATGGATTGAAAAATAACTATTTTCTCGGTCCACTTTTATGTTATGTGATGGATTTTAAAAGTTACTTTGATTAATTATAGTATAAGAAAAATAGAAATTTAAAAACTTTACGAAATGTACTTATAATTTTTTACATATTAATATGATTAAAAAAATATATATTATAAAATATTAATCAATTTTTTTTATTTTTTAACTCTAAAAATAAAACTTAGACAATTAAAATTGAACAAGCACAAAATTTTATGAATTTTATTCAAGAAGTCTCCGTGCAGCTGGATAATCTAATGTGCATTAAAAGCATAGGGTTTGGCAGATGGGTATTTGTGACGTGCAAGAATATAATTTATTGTTATTTCAACATCCAACTAATTAATACTACTATTAATTTTGAACATAGTCTAAACCAAATTATTTTATTTGACGGATTCAGAATTTCTTAATTATGGGTGCTCAATTATTTGTAATTTGAAGTTGGTATCAAAATAGCTATTCAATTTACATATTCATACAAAGTATATTAATGTTGTCTTCAAATGTAATGGGTGCTCAAGCACCCATGCACTTGAATATGAATCCGCCACTACTCTGGGATCCGTTCAATATCACTTATCCAACATATTTATTAATAAAAATAGATGTTCAATGTTATTTATTCAGTTTAAAAAATAAAAAAATAAAAACTTAATTTCTAATTTATTTTTATTTAATAATAATAAATTTTTAATATATTAAATTTATTATATTCAAAAATTGATAGTAAAAATATCATTCTATGTATTGTTCTTTAAGAAATATGTCGAGTTAAAATTAAATAAGTACTACCTACACCTCATATTATAAGTCACTTTTTTCTAAAAATAGTTGGACCACAATATATGTAATTTTATAAAATTTATGCGTAAAAAATGTCATATTTCACCCATTATATTCTTATTGATTAATTAATTAATTTTGAAAATATATTTATTTTGACTTACCTTGAAAATCTACAACTAATTAAATAAGGGCATAGGGATAGAATTATCTTATTTTTTAATGTAAGTGCGGATGAAATATGTGACTTATAATATGAACGGAAGGAGTAAGAGTAAACATTTTATTTTACTTAACCTCAACAACCCAAATATATTTTTCATTTTTACTTCTTCATTTATAAAATCAAGAACGTTTTCTAACTTTTTCCCCGAGTAATAAAGAATTATATATATAGGTATCCACACACAGTAAATTCAAACATCTTAATAAGGTTAATCTTATAGCTATTGTATTTTTTTTTTGTTATGTTACGCTTTTCGAAAGTTAATTTAATTAATTTTTAAATATAAATTAGATTACATTACTTTGATATTTTAAATAAAAAAGTTAGATATTCAAAAATAATACAAAAAGTATTATAAATGACAATTTTTTACATATTAATATGATAAAAAATATATAGTAAATTATTGATCAAATTTTCTATAATTTGAGTTTTAAAAGAAAAATTCTAGTAAATAAAAATTAACAAAAAGATAACATATATCTTTAATTAATTAATTCTTAAAAATAGATATGATATATTAAATAAAAGAAGATAGAATAATATGAAACGAATTACCTTATAAGTTCACAATTCACATGAACTTAAAGGATGAGACAAGAAGAGAGCACTTTCACACAGAGCAACAAATCAATATATATATATAAATGAGAACCATAGAGGAGGTGATGTGGCACCTCTATATGGCCTCCATTTGCATTTAGGTTTTCTCATCTTTTTTTAAAAAAAAAAAAATTATTAAATATCATAAAAAATTAGTTAAATTTATCACAAATGATTATTTTATTAATGGTGGGTCATTTATAACAAAAACTCTTCATATTTTTTATTTATTTATCTCACTTATAATTAAAAGAAAAACATAATTTATTTATTTTTGACTTTTCTTAATTTAAATGAATTATTTTATTGTAAAAATATATTACTTCATTTATACAAATATACAAATAAATACTTTATTAATGTATGAACATTTATAATAAAAAAAACTCACTATATTTTTTTTCTATTTGTTTATCTCATTTCTAATGATGAAATCATAGTATTATTTTTTTTACATTTTAAGTATTTTTATTTTTATTTTTGAATTTATTCACTAGGAGTTACTACCCATGACTTGCCCCTCTTTAATTTTTACTTTTAATAATATTCATGACTCCCATAATTTTTATATTCATAACCTCCAATTTAAATTTATAAGTTTATGTGTCTTATGGAATTCTTTTATTTTGCCTATAAATTTATATTAGTTTCATGAAGATTCACATTCACAATTATTCTTTCTTTTTTCATCATATAAGTTTGATTTGTAACAAAAAAAGAAGTACATGAAGGTAAGAAATACTTCATTGAAATTTTTATTTTTTATTTCCTCTATTTTTGTCTATATAAATTCGTATTTGATTTGTGAAGGAAACTAACATGTAACCAAAAAAAAAAGTACATGAAGTTAATAAATATATCATTCTCAAGTCCTTATCTTTTCATTTCCTTTATTTTGTCTATATAGATTCATATTTATTTTCATGAAGATTCACATACAAAGTTATAATTTCTCTTCTTCATAATACTTGTTTGTGAATTAGCTAACATGTAACAAAAGAAAAGTATATGAATGTAAGATATATTTCATTCTTAAGTCTTTCTTTTCATTTTTATGTACTTAGACATGCTTTCTTAATATATATTTTTATGTTTGTATTATAATTTATCAAGTAAGTATGATTAAAAAAATCTCTTTAATTCTTAACAATGTTTTGTCCGTATGCAATTACTCTTTCTAATAGTTAGTTTTTCATATATAATATAGTTTGATTATAATATTTGTTAGATTTCAAGAAATAATTATTATTTAGTATTGTTATTACTATTGAAAAGATAATATTTAAATATATTAAATATAGTTTATATTTCGTTCTTTCTTTTGACATAATTATTTTAATTCGTATATGCTTTTTTTTTATTCAGTTGGTTGCATATATGAATTAGTTTGACATATGGATCAAAACATGATGGCGGATCTCTTTGCAAAGGAAGATGGTACAAGGAAAAAAAATGAAGCATAATTAGACATTATTTTTTCACTTTGAAATTTATTAGCAACTTAGTTACTTTTGCTAGAGTTTTTTAAATTTTGATTTATGTAAATAATTTAGCTAAATGTATTATATTGTCAATGCTAATTATTTGATCCTTTAGTATTCTATTTTCTCTTTGTTATGAAAAAAAATAAATATAATTATTTCATTTTAACAATAACAAAATTTATGATGATTAATTTCACTTTTATTATAAATTATAAGAAGTAATTGAAAAATATATTATTATTTTCATGATGTCATTTTTTGCGTATGTAACAATCTGTCGTCGTTCTTTTTGCTTTGAAATGTATTTATAATTTTTATGTAGTCACCAATTATTATATTTTCTCTGTTCACTTTTTGTATTTTCACACCTTATTTTTATTTTTTTATTTTTCAAATAAAATCAATACATAATTAGTAATACATTTAGTGGCTAATAAAATTATACATTTGAATTATTTATAACTCATGTCTCTTCATCTTACTTGTAAAGTTTAATACTAAATATGAATCATGATTTTATATGCTTCATTTTTCGTAAATCTTATAAGTATTTAATTAATGTGTAAAAAATTATAATAACCAAATGTAATAATAAAATAAAAGAAAACAATTTTGTTTTGATGAAATCAGAGTTTGGATAGAACATCACTACTCCTAGAAAAGATAGAGAAAATTAAAATATCTAAAATATTTTCAACCTAATACAATATATTGTTATTTCAACATATTATCCCTTATTCAATTTACTTCACCACGGTAAATATTTTGTTCTAATATTTACATATACAAAATAAATAAATATATTTTATATGTTTTAAAAAAGTCTATGATATCGCAGACGAGGAGAAATATAAATATTATCTATATATTCGATACTAACCTAAATATTATATATTTCATATTATTATCTTATAAATATTTCATATAATCGCGCGAAGCGCGAATAGTTTCACTAGTAGGCCAATAAAATGGAATAAATTAAAACAATACTTTCATGTGAATTGACATTTTCATTTCCAAAATATTATATTATTACTAATGTCCCACTTTTTTGTTCTATTATAAAGATGGTAATAACTTTATGAAGGACCACTCCAGAAAATCCACATATATGAGTTATGTCCTAGGGTTTTCAATGTTTATTATTTTATGATTTAAAAGTCTATAGATTAATTAAATTAAGATATATCACCCATAGCTAAATTCAACCATCAATAATGATTAATGATTGCTAATCTGACCCAAAAAGAGTAAGAATAGTGTACCTAATAAAGAGATAAATATTTAACTATTACTCTGTTTAACTATAGTTATAAGTATTTGACTTGATATACTTTTTAAGAAATAATATATAATCGAAATAATATTATTATATTATTTTTTAGTGTTATTAAATTTAATATTTTGAAAAATATATTAAATTATAAATAATATTTAATAAAAGGATGAAATAAACATAAAAAATAAATTATCTCTTAAATATTAGACAACTATTAGCGAACGAAGTGAGTGTGTGAATTTTTTTTAATGAGTCTTACCAATAAAGATGTTTCTGGTGACTTAAATTGGTTGGTAATTAGTTGATCAAACATTAATTAATAGAGAAATTTTGGAAATGGTCATTTGTCAACTAGCCTAGCAAAACTTACTTTTGATTTCTCAATTTATTTTTATCCGTTCAATAATAATTTGACATGTCTTAGCTAGGAATGTATATAAGTTGGTTCGGTTTGATTTTTTATTAAAAAAAATTTAAATCAATTATGTCGGTTTATTAAATCGAAAATCAAATCAAATCATATAAAGTTGATTTTTTCGATTTTGGCTTTCATCGGTTGTTTCGATTTTTTTCAATTTCTTATAACTATACTATATCTGAGAAAGCGAGCAAATATTTTATCACTTACCTGTGTGATAAACTAAATGTAAAAAATGTTAAGTGAATAGAAATTTTGTAAAAAAACTGTAAAATTCACATGAGTACAAAATAATTTTTTTTGAAATATCAACGTTCATTATGTTAAATTAATAAGATTAAAGGCTAGAGGCAAAATGAATAAAAAAAATACTAATAAAGTAAATTGTTAACTTCGAATTTGAAAAACTATAACAATATAATTGAAACTTCGGATCTTAATACAAAATAAAATATTTATAATTTTTACAAGTCTAAATTTAAAATAAAATATATAAACATTGAAAATTATAAACTAACTAAAAATATATTAACAAAGTAGATTATAAATAATATTTTTTAGCTATACATAAAATAAAATTATATATATATATATAAATTTTTACAAGCCCAAATTTGAAATAAAATATGTAAAATTGAAAACTATAAATTAACTAAAAGTATATCAACAAAGTAGATTATACGTAAATAATAATAATTTTTATCTATAAATAATATATATGTATATATATATATATATATATATATATATATTAGGTTTGGTTTGGGTTCGATTTGAATATTTTTCTTCTAATACCAAACCAAACCAAGAGTGATCGATTTTTTTTTCAAGCACCAAACCAATCAAACCAAATCACAAGTCAATTTTTTTACAATTTCAATTCGTCGATTTGGTTTAACTTTACGATTTAGCTTATGCACCCCTAGCTTCTAAATACCAATAAATAAAATAATAATTTGTGACGACCCATTTAGTCGTTTTAAATATTAGAGCTTTTTATTTCATAATATACTATTTCAATATAATTTAAATAGGTATTTTAGACCATTCATAACTACAATTATAGAAATAATGGGGTAGTTTTAATAACTTATTTAGTTGGTGGTTAAAGAAAATAACATTAAAAATTATTGTGGGTCACTTTACTATTTCTTTTGTAATTAGTCATATAATAATTAGGATAAAAATAATCTGTAAAAAGAAAAGAAAAAAAAG
The DNA here is from genome assembly GCF_001406875.1 of Solanum pennellii. Taxonomy (NCBI): domain Eukaryota; kingdom Viridiplantae; phylum Streptophyta; class Magnoliopsida; order Solanales; family Solanaceae; genus Solanum; species Solanum pennellii. Next base: position 63,111,043 of record NC_028639.1, read on the forward strand.
AAGAAGAGAAGAAAGGAAAGCCGCACATCGAAGGCAGCAACCCCAGGTACTACTAACCTTCGTAACCCCTTCCAATTTGTTTTCTGTTGGGTAGTTGCTAATTAATGTCCCTTTTGAATTTATATAAGTATTAGATGGATTCAAGATACAATAATATATTCATCAATGTAATGATTTAGGATAATGGTGGATAGTTAATGGTTGGGATATGAAATCTATATTATTTTAATGTTAAGTTTAGAATTAGTTTATAATAATGGTAATTGGAAAGAGGCGAATTGACCAACTCCTCTTTGTACCTGTGATAACAAATTATAAACTTCAATATGTGCCTTTGATGAAATTGAAAAGTAAAACATTTAAAATTTTGTAATGGAGAAACATAAATGCTACTGCTAAGGTGCTCAATAAATTGAGTTTTCTTTTTATATATATGAATAGAATTTTGAGCTTACCACTGGTTTCGTCACCAGTGGTATAGGAATTAAGCTTACTAATATTATTATCATGTTATTAAGTTAAGTTTTTAATATATTGAGATAGATAATTAAATATTAGGTTTATTGAATTACTTAATTTTCATTAAATTGTGTTAATGGGAGGAATTAAGATCTACCCTTAGGTTTGAATTTTGGAAAATTGATTATATAATTAGGTGAATTTTTGGGTCTAGGCTAAACATAGACTAATCCGAGTGTTTATAGACTCGTTAACTTACAAATTGTGCATATATATACTTGATAGATTGGAAAGGTTCGGAGACAATAAGGAAAGGAAAAGCATTGGAGAAGTAGTTACTTGACTTCAATTCTTCGGTGGAGGTAGGTTATGGTTTATGCTATTCGTAGTAAACTCTTAATAGC
>NC_028639.1:63112419-63242870 GCF_001406875.1 Solanum pennellii
TCTTCATGTCTTGATGCCTTGAGATTCCGGCATGGACTAGCTTTTTACTTATTTTAGCTTCTTAGATACTCTTAGATTAGTAATTTGAGGATAGATGTTCTTGTGGTGATGACTTCCAGGTTTTCGGAATAAATAGTATTGAGTTTTTATAAGTTATTTAATCGATTTTCATTAATGAGTTAAAGTCTTCCGCATTATATTTTGTTATTTATGGTTGAAATGTTGGGGTTTAGATTGGTTGGTTCACTCACATAGTAGGTTAAGTGTGGGTGCCACTCGCGGCCCGTTTTGGGTCGTGACATAATTTTACTATATTAGCTTTTAATAAATATAAATATTTAGTTTTATTATAAGGAAAGCAATAAATTAATACGCACGCCAGTGGTATTAGCATTGATTAGGAAATGTGAGTGGATTTGATAATGAAACTTTGGTGTTCACATTTTCATCTTATCATCAATTAATACTTCCCCCTCTCGTATTAGGCAATCATCAAAATAGTTATCACATATTAATAGTTTATCTTATTATAAATCATAAAAATATTAAGCAAAATTTCCTGCATTATTTTATAGTAATTTTTTTAAAAAAATATTCATATTTGTTTACAAATTTCCAAAAAGATTTTTAAAAGGTAAATTAATAAAATTATTCTCTTTTTTATTATTTCTTAAATACGACATAAAATAAAAAAGATCAATAAATATAAAACAAAAGAAGTATATATTAAGAGCTAAAGTAGATAAGGACCCATATCTATAAAAATGTCACAAACATTAATCTTATAGAGATTTACTCTACTCAATCTCTTCTGAGATATTGCACAAATTAATGCTCTCACGCTTTTTATTTATTTATCTATTTTTAACTTGATAAAACAATTAAGAAATGAATAATTGATATAGTTGTCATTTTACTTCTAATAATGGATATAATTACAAAATTAATTTACAAATTAAAGAGATTTTATATTTTTTAAAAATATTAATTCTCTAAACAAATTGGAGCTATAATAGATAAAAAAATATTTTTTTCTTCTGAATTTATCAAAAATAACAGATAAAAAAGTTAAAATTAGTCAAATAATAAGAAATAAAGAACGTACGTCATTTCAAATTGTATCGTTCATGAATTAATTTTTGAGATTATCTGGTATTTTCATGTAGAAAAAAATCAGATCCACAAGTCATATTGTAGTGTTTTTTTAATGTTCAGTCATGTGCATGGATAAATTTATTTACGGTGATAGTTCTGAATTCATATGAATTTAATAATTTTTATTCATAACTTTAGTATTTGAGAATTTCATAAAATATATAAATATATAATTTTTTATTATAGGTTAACTTAATATTGAGTTAATGAGTTTGAAATTAATTTTGATAATTAAAGACGAGTGTTGACGAGACACAATAAAGCATATTTTAAATGTTACTATTTTTTTTTTTTGAGAAATTATTGAGTTTATGAATTATTTTTTTGAATCATATTAAGAATCCTAAATGAAAACACTATCATATTTAGTAAAACAAGAGCTTCGAAATTATGAAAAAATATATGAAGGTTGAACAAATAAGAAATTCAAATTCAAATTCAAATTTAAATGTGATTAAATTTCTCAACTAAGTTTCGATAGATTTCAGAGCAAGAAGACAAAAGAGAAATTTGATCATCACTATTTTTATGTAAAATATCCATTGATGCTATTGAATTTTACTATTCATACATATTAAATTGTGACCTACTACTTAACTTTGTTAGAAAATTCGTAATAAATATTTATAATTTCCAATTGTTTTAAAGCTTTTTAAATAAGAAAAAAATATAATTAAAATTGTAATATTAAAACTGCTCGAATCTAATAAAATTTAAATTTAATCTCGATCTTTACTCCAATTTACTAGAACCCAATTTTTCAACACACTAGGTGAGGTGAGGTGATAAAAATAAATCTTGAAATGTTATATTTTATTAGCAAACTAGTACTTATTTTAACTTTTTTTTTTCATGATAAAGTCACTCTGCAAATTATTTATTTATTTTAAAAGAAAATAAAAACTTTTAAAATAAAGTTAATATAAGGTACCTTTTTCCCTCTGTCCTTTTTATCTGTAAAAAGAAGAAAACCGACAAATTAAATTTGTGGTTCAGTATTTCTCACTTTTCTGGCTATGGCATTATTATTTGAGAAAGATAAATAAGATGCCAGAAATATTTACATATTCTCAATGTTAATTTATTTGATCTAATTTTTTTCCTATTTTATATACATATATATGCAATTTTAATTTTTATATTATATATTTAAGATTATAAAATTAATGAATATTTTAATAAATTTAACATATTTTTTAAAATTTAAAATAATATATAATATATATATATATATATATATATATATTATTTTTTTAAAAAAACTCTATAACATTTTTAATTTAATGGGGTAGTTTTCTCAACCTCAAGGCTAGACAAAAGTAGAAATATAAACACGTGCATCACGAGATTTTATTGTGATGTTTAGAGCTGAGAAGTGTCAAGTATTTGTTATTTTTAATTGGGATAATGATCCGAAAAATATCTCAATTTTGATTGAATTTGCTGTTGAGATATTAAACTTTGATGAGAATCTATTACTTTTCTTAACTATTTAATATCGTATTCTAAACATATATATTACCTAAGTGGACATAAAAAATAATGTAAAATTAAAAATAAAAATATGTCCACGTGGACACATATATACCTTTAAAATATATTAGTAAATAGTTCGAAGGTATAAAATACATTATTAAATAGTTTAGGGAGGTAATAGGTCTTCATGAAAGTTTAGTATCCAATAACAAATTCGGTCAAAGTTAATGTGTTTTTCAGACCCTTGTCTCTTTTTAATTTATGTGAGATTATTTAATTTGATTAAAAAATAATTAAAGATGATTTTTCCTTAAAATTCATGATTGTAAATAAATATTATATATTTGTGCAACAGTAAAAAAAATTAAGACCAATATTTTTAAGAATTTTATTTTTTTATTTGTACTCAGTAAATTTTTATTTTATTTTACGTTAGACTTAAATATTTTGAAATGAGCTACTATTAAGAATTTGAATAAATAAAAATTATTAAATAAATAAAGTTATTAAATTAGAGTTGCAAGTATTTTTATAATAAAAGGTGATGGGAGAGTATCTTTGAATAAAAAGAATAAAGATGATATTTTTAGTGAAAATAGTAAAAGAAAAGTAGAGTATTTATGAATATTTTTTTATAGTTTAAATATATTCATAAAAAAAATAAATTATGTCACATAAATTGAGACGATTATTATTGAAAAGGTGAGGGAGTTTCCTATAATATAAATATGATACTTTAGTTTTAACTTAATGTAGTATTAGTCTCTTTATATTTGGCATTTGACATAATAATTTTATTACTCTATTTTCTTTTGAAGTTGAGAATGAGAGGTAGATAAAGACTCCACTCTTAGTCTTTGCTGAGTCTACAGTCCACTCTCTCTGTATAACATAATCTGCTTCATGATTTCAAGAAAATAAATAAATATAATATATCTTGTGATCTGCTACTTGCATTCAGTGCCTCAATAATATCTTCTTCTTTTTTCTTTCTATTTATAGTATAAGAAGGTTAGTGGGGTTGAATAATGGAGGTAGTAGATTGGAAATGGGAGCAGAATGAGATGGAAGTTGAAGAAGGAGGAGGGGGTCTTCAAGTGAGAAGCTCTAAGGTTACTAAAGAAGTGACAAATGTGAAAATTGAGATAAATGGACATGGAAATTCTACCCTAAAGATGACTAATGGAACAGAAAAATCTGATCTTGGTGATGTACAAGAAAGGTCAGAGGAGGAGAAGCTTTCAGATTCTATTAATGGGGTTGAAGTTGAAGAGGGAACTGAGCCAAAAGATGAGTTAGTTGAACATATTGTAGTTTCAAATAATGGGGTTGAGGAAAAATCTGGTCTTGATGATGAACAAGAAAGGTCAGAGGAGCATATTTCAGATTTTAATAATGGGGTTGAAGAGGGAACAGAAAAATCTGATCTTGCTGATGAACTAAAGGGGTCAGAGGAGGAGCATATTTCAGATTCCTATAATGGGGTTGAAGTTGAAGAGGAAACAAAACCAAAGGAAGAGTCTGCTCAACATATTTTACTTTCAAATAATGGGGTTGAAGTTGAAGTTCAAGGGGAAACAAAACCAAAAGAAGAGTCAGTTCAGAAGATTGTAGCTTCAAATAATGGGGTTGAAGAGAGAACTGAACCAAAAGAAGAGTCAGTTCAGAAGATTGTGGCTTCAAATTATGGGGTTGAAGAGGGAACTGAACCAAAAGAAGAGTCAAAACAGCATCTTGTGACTTTTACTGATGGGGTTGAAGTTGAAGAGGGAGCTGAAGAGTCAATTCAGCAGATTGTAGTTTCAAATAATGGGGTTGAAGTGGGAACTGAACCAAAAGAAGAGTCAGTTCAGAAGATTGTGGCTTCAAATAATGGTGTTGAAGAGAGAACTGAACCAAAAGAAGAGTCAGTTCAGAAGATTGTGGCTTCAAAATATGGGGTTGAAGAGGGAACTGAACCAAAAGAAGAGTCAAAACAGCATCTTGTAACTTCTAGTAATGGGGTTGAAATTGACGAGGGAACAGAAGCTGAAGAGGATTCAGTTCAGCAGATTGTAGTAGTTTCAAATAATGGGGTTGAAGAGGGAACTGAAGCTAAAGAAGAGTCAAAACAGCATCTTGTGACTTCTACTAATGGGGTTGAAGTTGAAGAGGGAGCTGAAGAGTCAATTCAGCATATTGTAGTTTCAAATAATGAGGTTGAAGAGAGAACTGAACCTCAAAAAGAGTCAAAGCAGCATCTTGTGATTTCTGCTAATGGGGTTGAAGAGGGAACAGAAGCTGAAGAAGGGCCCTTCAGATCAGGCCATTCTGTCTATTATGACAAAGATGAAGGTATATATTATATTACATCAACTGTTTTTGACCATTTTTTGCACTTAAAATCCTTAGGAAATTCTCTCTTGATTCTACTTTCTTAAGATCTGTATATTTAAATGTCTTCTTCATTGGGTTTGTAGGGTAAAGTATACAGTATTCAGGGGAGTGATAGAAAAACTCTTTTGAACCCCACTCCTTACATGTCTTACCCTACTTGTCTGAAACTGTTTCTTCTTTATTTGGTTGATTCAGTTAAAAAAAACCAAAAAGTTCTTCTTTACTGCAAAAGGAGCCTTTGATTTATACAGATGTTTGTTTGTTTGTTTGTGTATGCATATATACATCATAAAGGTTTGTGTTTTGCATATATATGTCACTGTGCTGAAGTTTATGGCAATGGGGTGAAATTTCTCAAGGATAGCTCTGCTTAGAGATTTGCAGATGTGCATAGTTCGTTTCTTGATTCTCTTCTTGCTTCTTACTTGAGGTGGGGACTTGTTTCCTTTGCATTTATGGAGTTGAACAACTTTATTGCTTAGTGTTAGGCTTAATTCCAGAAAATCTTCTGTGGGACTGTTGTTCCTTTGTATCTTTAATCTTTTGCCATGTGTTGTCTAATCTTCAACATTTCTTTCTGAGATTAACTCTCATCTAGATCCCTTAGAAAGGACAAACTTTTCTGGGAAATCTGAAGATTCACTATTCTTTAAAATGAATTGATCTCTTTGTGACCAAGATGTTCGACTCAACTAATATTTCTTATAAAAGAACAGTAGATTTGGTGTGACTGTGTGTAGAATTAGCTAGTCCATGTTGGGTAAAGTTTGATAGCTATTCATTTGGGGGAGTTCCGTTGAGAGCAGAGGATCATAGGTTAATGCCGCCAGAGAAGCTAACCCTCCACAAGGAATCTCTGCAGACACTTGCAGGCTGGGTGCTTGAGTGAAGTGTGAGTAAGCATTGAACTCTCTATTACTATGAGATCCTTCAATGACATAGTATTTAGATTCAGTTTTTTCCTAATAAGATATTGACTTAGCATTTGAAGTACTGCCACTGTTTGTGTTCATCTGCTGGCAAGAACTGGATGCTATTTTCAAGTGACTGATTATGTATATTCTAGCAGTAGTTATAGAGATCCACCAGTAGTCCCCTACAAAATGTTTTAAAATAACATCTATCCCTTGTTTTTGAACCACTTAGATAAATCAACCTCGTTTCTCATGCATTAGGCACAACATGCAATCTTTGCAATCATTCTTTCTGTTTGATTGAAGGAATATGGAAGTGTCGAACCTGCAGTTGGACTTTGCAAGGCAAAAGCCTAGATATTGGTTGGACAAAGATTCCTAGGCACTACTTGGATGAGCGGATTAATTACCCAATGTTAGATCAGAGGGGAAGCAAAGGTCAGTTGATACTTTGATCTTAACAAAACAACCATGTAGAAAAGTGGCGTCAATTAACAGAACAGTTTCTATGGATATTTAAGGAGTAGCACAAACGCAGAATCTACTTTCAATGTGATGAATGGTTCTAAGATCTGCAAATGCTACATAATAACCTGCAAGCAAATATTATAAATGTGTCCTTTTTCTCCTTGCTCCTTATGGTTTCAGGCTATTTTGCCAGTACATTTGCATCATGAAAGCCATTATTTTAGTAATTTTAGCGGCACCTTTAATGATGAGAGAAGGCGATACCGAAGAAAATAACTCAAGGGAACAGACTACTCTATCAACTCAATTTTGCTGCATAAGTGAGGAGGCCAGTCATCATAGTCTGTACTTGAAATCTTTCGTAGGATCATCTCGTCGATTGGCATTCCGATCCTAGTCATTCGTAGATTGTCGGCGTTTTTAGTAATTGTCTATCACCCATTTCTGATAGCCACAGGGGTTATAGTTTCAATTCTAAGGTCCTCGGTCTCCATGTGTTCTGTTTTTTCCTGTATTATGATTTATCCTATATGACTATAATCTTACCCAGTCTATTGATTGATTGTGATATTGGTTTTCAGCTAAGCAAATTTGGTGAACTTCAGTTAAAACTTCGATGTTATAACTAGTTATCTCTTGTAAATGGCAGAAAATTTTAAAGTTCTTGTCCTGATTAATTTTTGAATGTTTTTCAAGTTGAGTTTCAGATTTATGTTTGTGCTTCTGTCTAGATTTTGGGAGTTGGAAAAATCATTTGAAGTGAAGAGTTGAATTATTTCATATGCATGCAGATAATAGCTTCATTTCTACACCTTCCATAAAGGAGAAGATTGATAAAATTCCAGGAGATGGAGGAGTTCAGGAGAGTGCTACTCTAGAGATTCACCTTAATGGATATTTGAAGAGTTACAACTTATCAAGTTCCAGTGTTCAGTTTTCCAAAAATCTTTCAGAAGATCACAGCATTGTTCACAAGTCCACTACCGTTGATGAAATAGAAAGTGCAGACCCTGACCTGATAGATGACAGCGACACTGATGTAAAAGATTTTGATGTAGAGAATGTACTTCAGAAGCAGAATACACATGATCTTTATTGCCCTAATTGCAAGTCATGCATTACTAAAAGGGTTATTCTTCGTAAAAGAAAACGTAAAATTCGGGTTTCTGGTGATGACGTCAAACGTGTCAAACCTGAAGTTGTAGTTGATTCTAAAGTGGATGCTAGTCATGTACTGGCAGCTGATGATGAAGTACGTGATGGAGCTGACAGTTATCTTGATGGTACTCCACCATTGGCAGCGGATGACTACCACCCTGATAGAGAGCCAGAGCTATTCAGATGCTTATCATGCTTCAGCTTTTTTATCCCAGCAGGTACAAACCTTTTTGCATTACCTTGAAAGTCAACATAAAACCTGGTTGCCGCTTGTCATCGCAGTGCAGTTTATGGTGAACTGTTTCATGTGCAATGACATGAGTATACCTTGCTCAAATATCTGTGTATATTGTTATTTCAGTGTTATCCATTTTTTGGTAATCTAGCAGGCCCAGTAGAAGCTAAAATAGGTCGATAACTTATTACTTTTGTTTGTAGCTACATAATGGAATGACTTCATCTTCTTTCCTTCAGGACTCATGAAAACCCGGTCAAAACTTCTTTTTTGGGGGGAAGAAGAGTGAAAATGGACAAAAACTAAAGAAAAGAAATTGGCCTTCAATATTTGGCTTGGGATTAGCTGATATAATGCTTAAAATGAATTATACTCTTCTTTTACTTGAAGAGTTCCAGACACTTGTGATCATGTCTTGTAATAGCATATACTATATCACCGTGAGATCTTTGAATGACATATGTTGTTGGTGTTAATTTTTTTCTTTTTAAGTGGAACCGGAATTGTTTTTTTTTTTCCGATGTAGATTAATAGAAAGAAGTGGTTCTTCTCCTTAATCCATGTGCTTGTGAATGTAAAACAGTCTTCCCACTAGTCTATAGTTTGCAAGAATTACCATTCAAAAAGGAGCTGTATTTTAGTCTCAATCTGTTGCATTCTGTTGGGGATAGACTCTGGTTGGTACTCAGCAAATAAACTCAAACAAATTAAATAATTAGTCAAGACTGCTTGCAATTTTTGTTTTTGGTGAAATGACCCTTTTTCCAAACTTTCAGGGAATGGATTCAAACTGCCCCATATTTTTGGAAAAAATGGTGCTAAAGAAAGTGTCAAAGGCGAACAGACACCTACAAAGAACAAAAAATGGTTCATCTTTGGAGGATTAGATAAGGGAAAAGCACCAGTTGAGCAAGGTACAGAGTTTTCCACTTCTATGTTTCTTTTTTCCAATTGTGTTTACCTAACGAGCATTATAAATTCCAACTCTACACAAAGTAGCATCTTTCTACAAATTTCTTTCAGAATAAAAGAAGAAGAAGAAAGACCAAAATGTGTTTAGTCATTCATAAAAAAATGGGATATTGTGTGAAGTATAAACTGCAAAATGCACTGAGATGCACTTCATACAAGTCTGGTACGTTTTAGAGCTGTAGTTGATTGATCGTTAAGCTATACCTTGATATTGCAAACATTTCAATTGTTTAGTTCAGATTTTTTACAGTTTAAAGTATTGGGGCAAGGGGATGATGTAAATGACATAGAGTCAATGATGGATTGTTCAAATGGGCTAGAGATATAGCAAAATAGAGTCTATCTTATTTTTGTATACTCTTTGTTCCAACAGCACCTTCTTGGTACTTGTTTTGTTCATTTTTTTTTTTTAGAAAAAATTCCCCTGTATCAATTTGTTTGTTTTAGTTCGGAGTACAGCGGTCAAACTAACTACTGTTAGGTGTGATTCGAACATAGAACCTCCCATTTTTTTGAAACAAAATTTACATATTTAGAAACTACATAAGAAGTACTATAAGTCTCAATAGTTAACAATTCAATATGTTCAGGAAGTATTTGAAAAAAATTGTGGTCAAAGAAAATAACCTTTGACGGTCCATATAGTAACTAAGATAAACATATTGAAACGGAGAGAGTAATACATACCTTATTAATAAAAAGACCATTGTAAGTGAGGTACTTTTATAGCTGGTAACTCTACTTCTGCCATGTTATTGAAATAAATATGTGTAGTTAACGTTATGAGGCTGGATTTTAGTTTGGTTATGACATGTTGCAAATCCAATAGAAGCTAAAACTCCTAGCTAGAAAGAGGTTCCCGAATGACATTCTCTGTGTACTGTAAGGCAATAGGATGAACTTATGGCAAGTTCTGTTCATTGCATTGCTTAACGTAGTGAAAATTTAAAGTTTATCATGCTGTTTAAATTGTTCGCCTTTTGCATGCAGGAAGTGGTATTGGGGCAAGTGCAGTGATAAATGATTCTGGAGTACTTATGCCATCAGCCCCACCTGCATATTCCAGCAGTGAAATCACTCAGGAAGCTGGAGGGAAATTTTTAGGATCAAAGAACCAAGATGCAAATATGAAAGGGAAAATGGTGATTGATACAGTGGGTGAATCAGAGAATGCAACAAAGAGTCGAGAAGGTATAGTAAAGATGTTCAGCTTTGTTTTTTAAAGGGAAAACAAATGTATATTGTTACCGTGGCTTCATTGTAAATCCTTTTGAGCCATATCCATCTATGCGTTGATTTTAGCTATTATTGTGCACGTTTTATGCAGCTATGCTTCTATAGCTTGAATACAATACACTACCCATGCTCCTTAAGGCTTTTTTAAAAGGGCATGCCATATTCCCATGCTTGTATCTCTTTGTCAGCGCTATACTATTTTCCAGAAAATATTAAAATGAAGAATCTGTAAACTAAGTACACAATTCAGGTTAACATCATGGTAAAGAAACACAAGAAGCATTTCTTATTAGAATGAAATGTCTGATAACCACAAAGAAGTTACCAATAAGAAATGTTTCTTGTGTTTCTTTTCCATGTGGTTGAATGAAATAGCTGATGTAAAGTAAAATCGTGTCGGACTGTGAGTACTTAAAATGAAGGAGTGTAAGGATTTAAATCTTTTGCTCGTCACAGATAGATAAAGAAATAGCCTTTGCTTGTGATCACATCAAAAAGCATCAATAACATGGATGATTAGATGAGTTTAGTGATCCAATTTTGCAGTATGTCTAATTACTTATTTGCCATCATATTTTCCTGCACTTGTTTCTTTACTATTTTGTTTTCTCTTGTGCAGGAGGTTCTGTCTTTGACTTCTTTGATTCAGAGACCCATAATCAGCCAACCGTCTCAGCTTCTTCTAATGAAGTTCAAGGAAATGATAAGAACGATGAGCTGTTAAGAAACACCGGCAGACTTCAAGTTAGCAATGGAAATCTTGTGCAGGAAAGTCCGCCAGCATCTAGTGATAAGAAGGATGAGCTGTTGAGACCCGGTGGAAAAATTCAAGTTAGTAATGGAAATCTTGTGCAGGACAGTCTGCCAGCATCTCAACAAAATGAACTAAAGCTTCTGATAACTTCAACAAAGGAGGAGTCTCTAACTATTGAGAAATCAGAGACTGACTTAAAATCTGATGTAGCAATACTAAATAAAGATCCAGGTAGTGTTTCTAATATGAAATTTACTCCATTGCTGCTCATGCTAATTTCAATCCAGAACATGTAACGCGTTGCCCTTTTTGAACATTCTACCTCAACCTTACGAGAAAAAAAAAAAGAAGAAGCGGATTTGCCTCAACTATTTCAGTGGTCAGTCAATGGTAATATAAATGTTATCTTCTCATGTGGCTGTTGTGCTGAGAATCTGAGATGCATATAGCAAGTAGTTGTACTACTCATTGCACTCTCTGGGTGCTATTCTTAGCAAAAAATTTCATTACATTTTTTTTGAAAAGAAATGTTATTTTTACTCAATCTGCGTTACTTTAGGGGCAATTTTCAATTTTCACATGCCCCACCAAGAAAAAAGTACTTTCTCTTTATTTTATATTTGAAAAAAAAAAGAAAAGATCCTTTTTTGCTTTGTTGACTAACTTGGATGTAATCACAGTGACCTGTCTATTATATAATACTCCAACAATCATAATTGGATTCAGCTCCTACTTGGTTTCATGTGAATAAACAAATAATGAGTCCCTTTTGTCTTCAGCAACCACAGGTTTTGCACTCAATGGCTTAGATGGAAATGGGAAACCCAAATTTTTGACAGAAATCCCTCATGAACATGTACAACATATCGAAGCTATGCTTCCCTCTGAACCTCTGGTGGCAAACAATGACAATAAATTTCAACTTAGTAGTGAAGGTATGTCACTAAACCTCCTCTTAGTTCTCTGGTTACAAGCTCATAATTACTTGCATATTTGTCAATAATGATCTAAAAATTGTTGTAAGATGAGAAAACAGTGTGTTAAGTAAAGAAAAATCCTGCGGTTAAGTGGTGTTTGCTTGAGAAAAGTTTTTTGCCTTTATGCTGCCTTGCTAGTGTTTGATTTGATTGCTTTGCTGCCAATTACTATGTCTCCCTTTCATTGACAGACGGCGCCCATCACTATGAAGTTTCCAAGCATACCATCACAAAGACCAATATAGAGATCCACTCAAAGCAGCCTTTGAATGTTGATGAGCATGACTTGATATCATCGGTAAAGGATGCTTTATCAATTCAAGATGCACCAGATAACATCCCCAACATTTCTGCGGTAGCAGCTGCAAATAATATTGCAGGTAAGGACTGGACATATTTCATTGTAATACTTTATGGTGACTATACATATATCTGGTTGCAATTAGGGGATCACAGATTACTGAGAAAGGCTTTTTCATCAGCCTCTCACCACGTAAGCCTCGTAGTAAGCTCTCTCCTAAAGCTGTGAGTCGATGAAAAAGTATGTCCAAAGAGTTGAAGCACTATTAACCATGGAATCATTACACTTGTTGATGTACAAAATTGATTTTGAAAAATGGAAGAAGACATAATCTGATGTATCATCTCCTACCATACTATCAATCCAAATGTTTGGACTGCCAAGCACAGCCTATACTCAGTGGCTAGTGCTGAACCTCCGCTGTCAGTATCTGCTTAAAGAAGAACTAGGCTAATAGGATTGTTGTGTTTTTATGTTGAATAATTTATGCGATTATGCTGAAAAGAGGTGGAATAAAGATGATAGTGCATACTCTCAGCACTGGTACTTTGTAAAATGGATTTTTATGTAGCTTAGATATCTTGACTCAATTGTGTGGCAGGCAACGATACTATTATAACTGTGGAAGCAGGGAATGAAACTAGAGAAACAGCTTCAGCAAATGTAGATACTCAAATCGATTCTGTTGAAGGACAAGCAACTGATGGTGCAGATGGTTACAAAATTGAGATCATTAAAAGCATTATATTTGGGGGTTTAGCTGAGTCAATTACAAGCTTAAGCGTTGTAGCGTCTGCTACTGGTGGTGACACAACTACATGTAAGAGATGTGCTCAGTTCTTAGAAGTCTTGTCTTGTTTCAATCATCCATAACATGGTTCAATTACTCAACTGATGCTTTATCTGAATTTTCACAAGTATTTATTCATTTACCCTCACTGATGTGGGAATAGTGCCTCACTGATGTGTCAATTACAATCTAATTTTGCTAGGGATGTATTCCATCTTCTTGAATATCTAAAAAATTATTTGAGAAAAAGAACTACTTTTATAATAGGATCTGGCTCCCTACTGTCTTTTATACTTTCTTCTGGTTTTAATGTTATCTTCATGTTTTACTGCAGTGAACATTTTAGTTCTGGCAATGGCTAATCTGTTTGGTGGACTTTTCATCATTTTCCACAATGTAAGTTGGGTTTAGTATATCGCGCTCATGCTTCTCCACAACAAATTATTTACTTAAGGGGAGATTAGCACTCAAAGTTAGAGTAAGGTCTACGCACATACCCTCCACACACCCCTCTTAAGGGATTACACTGGGTATGTTGTTGTTGTTGGGGAAGTCTTAAGGGATTACACTGGGTATGTTGTTGTTGTTGGGGAAGACGAGCACTCTCCAAAAAAAATTTGGTCCTAGCTATGGCACAGAAGAACCATGATAAACCTGACCCCTTAATTTCAGGAACTAGAAGATTATGCTTAATATAGATATGGAATAACTTTATCACATTTTGAAGCCATGTTTTCCTTCTTACCAGAATTTACTCAAATCAACTTCCTCATGTTTTCAGTTCAATTTTCTGTATCTATTGCTGATTTCATAAAACTTGCAGCTTTGGGAGTTGAAAAGAGATCGTTTCGAGCAAGCCAGCAATCAGATAATGGAAAAACAAGTAGATAGATATCGAGAACAACTTGGCCGGAGAGAGAACTTCACACTGCATGCTGTACTTGTTATATTATCATATATCATATTTGGACTATTGCCTCCCATAACCTATGGCTTCTCATTCCGTAAGAGCGATGACAAGGACCTCAAGATTGTGGCAGTTGCTGCAGCTTCACTTGTATGCATCTTAATGCTGGCTACTGGAAAGGCCTATGTTCAGAGAGCACCCAAACCTTACTTCAAAACTATATCAACTTACATTGTTTTAGGCTTCACGGTTTCCGGTGTATCTTATGCAGCAGGCATACTATTCAATAGACTGCTGGAAAAGCTTGGCCTTTTCAAGCCTAGTTCAACAGTGAACCTGTTCCTACCGGAGATGCCGGAGACTGGAGCAGCATGGGCATCCTTTTGAAGAGCAGAGAATGATGAACCACAAACATGTAACCTCCAGGAGTATCCTCTAGTTCTTTCTGATTTGCCTTTTTTTGGCATTTTTATTTTAGATTTAGCCTCTCCCCTTGTTATTTTAAGTTACAGAGTTTAAACACTCGATTAAGAATAAATATCTGCATTACAATCCTTGCATTAGTAATCCATGCATAACTTGCTTCCAAACCAAACTACCCCGAATGAAAAGAACAGAAACTAACATAAAACTCTGGTCAAGTAATAGATGTATATTGGAAGACACATGTCTTGCAATTATTAGTCTGTTGTGAACACTATTGCTAAGTTGTTTGGACCCTCCAATATCTTTTTGGAGGATCTAACACGCATCAGAGTCGGGCTATCATAACCCGGAAGGGCAAGTTAGCAAAGTATTTACCCCAATGGACTAAGATTGCTTGTAAAGCTCTTTTCTTTCATCAATTTTTGTTCATCTTTCGAATCTTCCTTTTTTTTGTAATTTTTAGGAATAGAAGTACATTCATGTTTTTTCTACCATGTCATTTCCTTTCACAGCTTTTAGTAGCTGGACAGATATAGGAACGAGATAGGTGGGCTTAGAATTTGTAAGTTTCATGTTTTCTCTACCCTCTTGTTTGTCACCGGGGGGAAAAAAGTTGTGGTTGAGAGACGATCTATTTTCCATGGTAGATGAACCTAGCTAGACGAAAAGGAAATGGATAAGAGGGTAATATTGAAGCTTATTTACATCCATCTGTCACAAATAAGTGTGCGATTTTAAATACAAGTGTGTCTCCGAAACTAAGCAATATGCTTCAACAAATAGCAAAACTGTCATAAATAAATGGACAAAAAATTATGATGGTCATCCAGACTCTACTCGTAAGATTTTAAAAATTGTGAAATTTAGTCGCAATTGTAAAAATACTGCAGACCTAATAACCAGAAAAACGTTGTCAAGCAAACTGTTTTTATTCAGATTCTTCATAGGCACAGGACGTTTATGATTTGAAATAGAAACCAATACAGGAGCCTCAAGCCAGAAGAGAACAAAAAAACTCAATTGAGCGAGCTAACAAAAACTCCAAACAGAACTGCAGCAACGACTTTGAATCCTGATTTGGTTTTCTAATATGGGGTTACGAAGAGGGTTTGGAAAGCCAAAAAAGAGATAGAGGAATAACGATATAGCTCTGGGAAGGGATCTGTCGGGTATGGCAACGAAGAATATGAGCAAGAGTAAGCAAAATGGAAAAGTTGCACTCACTCAGAAATTTGTGGCCACATCTTAAATTACACTAGTGAAAGTGCTGCAAATAGCAATACATAATCATCGAATTCACTTAATTCGTCTGTGATAAAATCCATCATCCTTTAAATATTGAGAGACCAATGGAATAAGAAGGAAGAAAATAACAAACAACGTTGGACAGAAAAACAGATATATCAAGTCTCTGTGGATTCTACGTTTATTTTCAATTACCTGCTTTGACATTACACGGTTTAGTATCCAGAAAAATCACAGCACCTAGACCTGATCAAGCACTGTCAACAACTATGCATCAGTCACAAACAAGTTAAAGTCGACAATATAAACAAGTTAAAATCTACTATATGAATCCGCACTGAGATGTTTCCTGATAACGGTGTGTATTTTTAATCATCATCAAATTGTAGCAAGTATAAATCACTGAACTGAAAGCATTCTGGAAAAGACTCCCTAACATGCATTATTAGTGTGAATAGAACAGATACATACCCAAAATAAGGAGGCACACGTCAGAGCAAGTCTTCAAGTAAAAACCATACAAGGCTTTGCTCATCTGCTGCTTACAATTATCGTTAATATTTAAGTAGTACCAAAATTTGGTAACAAGGGAAATCACTAACGGTCAAAGTTCTTTACGTAGACATCCCTTCCCATCATAAATTTTTTAACACGAGACAAGAAAACACTCAAAACATAAAGAACCAAACAAAATCATTCCTTGGGGGGACTGCATGCGCGACTATTTCCGGCAACTATCCTCTGAAGCCCAAAGTCAGTGTGAGAGAAGCATTATGGTGCTTACTCATATGAACGAGAAAAAGGGTATATGAAGAATAACTTCGCATCTTCGTCTATCATAGCCAGGATACTAGACTGGACCAGACACACCCGATCCCGAACTTTTGGCGGGAGATTCAGATTTCAGATCTTGTTTACTTTTACCTCTCTTCATTTTGGCTTTAACACGAGACTTTGTCACAAGAGTCTTCACTGTGTTGGCAAAATTCCCAGCTGCCATGATAATCAGAAGGATCCCACAGGTAACAACCTGCCACAATCGCATTATTTTAAAAACTGATTAGTTAATGGCAGGAAGGGGCTGTCACAGTAACATGATTTCTTTGGCATGGCAGCTTACACAAGATAAATATTTGAATAATACAGAAGGGGAGGTCTAATTTAGTTACTTATATTGTTTGATTTGTGTTCTCAATGTTTTATTTCAAAGCAGGCACGCCATGATAATTTGTTAGAAAAGAAGCTAAAGGAACTTCACCTTTCACAGTCTTAAGACTTTTATATTAACAATCCTCTAACCAACTCGCAATATGTTTTAAAAACTGTCTTCCCTTAATTGCTGAAGCAACCAAACTAGATAACATCGGGTGGAAGAGAGGGAGTTTCATCTTACCTGCCACTCAGAAACAACACCAATGAATGCTGTCTTAAGCAACAAGACTCCAACATATGCTTCAAATCCCTGACATCAAGAACAAACGGCATACAGTCATTTGGAACCAGCTCAAAAGATAGAACACTGCACCAATAAAATTTCATGGAACGTTCTGTGTACACATGGATAACCAATTAAACTGACATTTTTACTGATAAGGATAGTGCCTATTGTTGAATGTGATGTCTAGAATAGAAGTATCATCCACAAAAGGTGATATCAAGTCATTAGATTACCACCCAACTAATTGTAATTAGTTACTTTTAGCTCGGATCAAATTTTTTCGTTACACCAACATTCAGAAACTTCACACAACTCACAGGGGAACTCATGTCAAGGTTCTCAAGAAAAAAGTATACTTGACAGATTTTAGGTACCTTTGAAGCAGACAGTCACTAAAAGGAGGCATCTATGATATTTAACATGCATTCACTAGGTACATCAAAGTCATGCAAAGTTACACTAGCATTTCCCATTCTTGGACTACTTAAAATCAATCAACTTGAACCTAAAGGCCCAGTCTCCTGAAACAACAGGAGCGAAATTTCAAGAGAAAAAAGTAGTTCAGTTAAAAAAAGTCCAAATTGAACTCAGTATACCTGCAAGATAAATAGTACAGGGAAGAGCAACAATAATTGACCATCTACTCCAGCAGTCTCTCCCCACACAACATCCATTCTCCTGGCCTGAAATCAGAATTCAGTAGACAATATCACAATTAGGATAGGTTAATGGACGATAGGTAGTACAAATGTCTTCTATGTTCAGCTACAAGGTAAAACTCATTCCCTCAACATGAGGGATCCAAAAGAGTGACCTTGAAGTCAATCCTCAAGTTCTTTTTTTTATTTATCCAACCCACAGGGCAGAGACATGTTTTTATTTTTTTGATAATTGTGGTGTCTGGGCCTCGTGGAGAGAAATATATCAGCCTATATGCACTAGATACCAAAAACCATCTTGGTGCTTATTATCAAAATTTATTTGACTTATAAAAAAAATAGTTCATCTGCACCAAATTAGTGAAGCTTTAAGACGGATTTTTAAAAGGACAAATTACAATACACAAAGGGTTTCCTAGTAAAACTAATGATTCCTCTGTTTGTGTACCTTTCCTAATGCAATACGAGTGTACAGTCTTTGTCTCTGATATCTATTCTGAAGGAGCATTGCAACACCTTGCATGATAGCCCATTTCAGGAACAGTTGCACACCCCTCTGCAATGGATTGTACATTACAATGAGTATTATAAATTTTAAACATTATAAGAAGTATATTTTTGTTGATAAGCAGCTAAATAAATATACATGTCGTTTTTAAATGAACAAAAACCTGCTTCTGTGAACAGTTAGGTTCTCTTTCTATTTCCCAGGTAAGACTTATAAGTGCCATGGCCATAGCACAGTAGTGATGTTTTATCCACCTGCAACAATACAACCATAATTTCTGTTGATTAGCTGTCTTTTGTGTTCAACAAATATGATATTGGTAACAAACTTTAGAATCATCACAACTGCACTGCTACTTCAGTTACATAAACAACAAAGATATGTGTTTTAATTGAAAAACGTAAAACAAATGACAGATGTTAAATTTTCATTGGCAATAGGGAAGAATGTTGTTTAATTACCATGGACGAATATCACTTCCATTCGCTCTCAAAATGTTCTCTCGCAGAGCCAAACCTGTGTAGAGGTAAAGCAACCAGGCCTGAAGACATCGAGGGGAGCTCAGAATACTTGTTTGTTAATTGTAAAAGTTTCACTATAATAAATAGGAAAGCAAACTACCATGAATATGAAGTCAAATGACAAAATCTTCTATTTAAATGTACTACCTGGTAAAGTTGGACTGGCAATGCTGGTAAACATCCATCCCACATCCAAGACCTCAAGACTAGTAGCACAGATGGGAAAAGAAGGAATAGATATGCTGTCCTATCCTGTCAAGAGAAGATCGGATATAGTAATTACAAGAAAGAAGTTTGCACATAACTGAGGCTTTCCATGTATCCAAGTCATTTATTCATTTTATCTGGGAAGGGCAGAATCATTTCAAGTTTGATTGATGGAAGCAGCACTAGCTCTCTTCCCTCATAACGAAGTGTAGATGGTCAGTCAGAAAGAACTTGAATAATAGGTAATTCAAGTTGAAAGGAGCAAAAACATAGATATAGTAGCTTATCCCAAGTATTATCTGGGACTAATATTAACCAGGCTTTGTCAAGGCATAAGCCGCTAGCCTTAAAGTCTGCTCCATATACAAGAATCTGTTCAATATGGAAATTTTAATCTTCCTCAAATATCAAGCAGTAACATGCACAACACACATGAAAAAATGATGGAATACAATATGGAAAAAGTTCTCAAAAGTTGGGCTTGCATTGAAACATATTCAAGTTCTAGTGCATGTAGAAGCGATTTAACTTGAACACGATACAGTTTTAATCAACTCCAAAAGAACACCAATTTGTTCAATTACCTCTAGATTTATCACCGATCCAAAGACGAACTAATCAACCTCTAATGCAATAACTTAAATACCGCTAAAAAAAAATAAAAATCAAAGTTCGGAACACATACCCTGAAACTATTATATTCCTCTTTCACTTTCAGTTGCACATCCTTTCTATTAGCACGAACATTGATTGGCCCCAAAAACATCCTCAAAAACCCTCCTGTAATTAACCACATCAAAACCAACAAACAACCAGTAAAATCACAAATTTGACAAAGGAAAAGCCCAAACATACCATGAGATTTGCTCGGAAGAAAAGCTGCAGCATCTCCCTCACTCAATACATAACTAGCTTTAAACAATTCCTCTTCCAACTGAAAATAAATAAACATGAGAATAAAAAAAAGTTAACACAAATCACATCTACGTCGAACTAGCACCGAATACCTTAATGCACATGCATGTAAACATAAATGCACCGAAAAATCAACCTGAAACAATTCTCTCCATCCGCACACACATCGAACAGAGTTACTGATAGATACTTGTTGTTTGTGCATAAATATTAAAAAAAAACACTAAGAGAAATCCATTACCTTTTCAGCTTGATTAGGATCCAATTTACTCTTCCTTACAGCTGAACGAAGCCCCTGAACGGACGAATCAAGCGACTTCGCTTTCTGCCTTAACGAATCCTCTTCACGAGTAGTTCTGGAGATCAAAGAAGAAGCTGCGTCTTGCAACTCCTTAGCTTGTTCAACGATTCTAGAAGCTTCTTCCACAAAATCTCGTTCCACCGAATTCTGTCCCACCGCCGTAGTAATAAAATCCCTATCCCCCATCTCCGGTAACCAAAAAACTCCCGATCCAATTCTCCGATAAACAAAAAACAACTTGTACCGTTAATCCAATTGATGAAATTAAATATAAATGTATATTTTTGGGACCGTGAAGACGCGGTAGCAAAATGGAATCTAGAAAAGGAGAACGGAGGGTGGGTGGGGTGGTAAAAGAGATATCAGAAATGGGGCCAGCAAGGCAGAGAACCGCTGAGTCTGCTGGCGTTAGCTTGAAGGAGTGAATTTAATTTCTTTGATTTGTTTTCCCAAAAAAATAAAAGAAGCATTAAATTCATATACTTTACTATAAGGTAATTATATATTTTAAGAAAACAAGCAAGATGGTTTTGTCAATTTTACAATTGTAATTATAAATAAATATTTCTCAAACTATTTGGAGGATTGATAGCCAAATAAAAAAACTTCAAATTTATTGTGAATATAGATAACTTTTTATTTAGTAAAAGGAAAACTTAAAAAGGGAATGAAAAGAGTATTTCTTTCCACTCAATTTGTGTATCTTGCTTCTTTAAAAAAAAATATTTTGAAAAGAATAACACTTCTACACTGTTTTACAACTCTTTAATTTCAATCTTTCTCATGGCTAGATCAATTTGGTAAAATACATTACATTACACATATCAATGAAAAGTTTTCATATTTTCTTACTCTATATCTAATCAAATTAATAAGATGTTCTAAATTGAAATGAGTAGAATTCTTTTCACATTCAATTACTACGTCTAGTATTTTGATATATTTTATTTGAATCCAGAATTTATCTGAATAAATTTTTTACCCATAAAATATAAGATATAAGAATATATAATTACTGATAGTATCAATTTCTCCAAATCACATTTATAAAATCACACTATTATTATTATTATTATTGTTTAAAAGAGAGAAGTATCACAGGCAAATTATTAGTTTCATCCTCAAACTATTGACAACCTTAAAAACACTCATTTACTTGACTGATTGAGGCTAAATACATCCCGATCTTGCAATATCAATAAAGTAATATCCCTAAATTCTCGTAAGGATTAGCGGTGTTTTTTATTAAGCACTCCATGTTCCTACAAAAGTTTCAGACCACTTGCTACGTCATGTGGGATATCAAGAGTGTACCATAGGTGTATTTGAGTTTAGTTAGTTAAGTATTGAGATGCTTGTAAGGTTATCAATAGTTCACAGATAAAACTAATAATCTGTGTCAAATTTAGAGGCGAAAAGTCAAATATACTCTGGTGAGAATAATTATTTTTGGGACCGGAAAATAGTTTCGAACACTTTGAAAAGTTATATTCACCAACCATAGTGTATAGTGTGTATTAGGGTAGGTTTGAAAATGGATGAGTAATTTGATCCAAAATGTAATCCATAACACTAGACAATGTTTCTTTAAAAGTTATTAAAATATTGCAGCAAGTAGATTAATAGACTATGATTATGACATTAATATGTCATAAAAAATATTGAATCTGGCATAGCTTAGAGTATCCTAGTTACGGTTTGTATACTTTTGATAAATACAATTGAGTGTATCAAAATTAAAAATTTTGCTATCAATATGATATTCGATTTAAAGAAAATTTAATAATAAAATATATAATATCATGTTAAGGTTCTTCAAATATTTCTATGAAACCATTCAATCTTTTTTATCGAATATAAATTAATCAATAAATTATATATAATCGCATAAAATTTAATTTATCCATGTTCTAGTGTTTTTGAACAAAAATTGAACTTAAAAGACATCGATTCTAAATAGTTGAGATATATTTCTTGTTCATATATTTTCGGTTAATTATATTTTCCGTTCATATTTTCGTTTATTATTTTAAAATAATTTTTTATTTTTTATTTTTCGTTTTTAACCTAAGAAGAAAAAATAAAAGAGAAGAGAATACATGGGAAGAAATCAGAATATGTTATAAAACTATAGAATAAGAAGAAGAAACTAGAGAGAAAAGAAGAGAATACTTGTTATTTCTCTTGATGAATGAATTTACAATAAAGAGGAGCACTCTATTTATAGGAGAAATCTAACTCGGTCCCCAAGTAGGACTCTTTAACCATATCCTAAAAAGGACTCCACATGATAGACATTCACTATAATACAAATACTTTATAACACTCCCCCTGAATGTCTAATTCATAGATGATGTGCCTCGTCAAAAACCTTACTAAAAAAACTTTAAGAAAAGAAAAACTCTAGTAAAGGAAAAGAGTACGCATATCTATTAATACGCATCTAGGCTGCCTCATTAAAAACCTTACAAGGAAAACCCAGTGGGACAAAACCTTGTGAGGAAAAAAAGAGTACATCGCGTATTAACTCCCCCTAATGACAACATCAATTCAGAGACTAGAATCTTCGTTTTCCAAGCTTGTGCATCATCTTCTTGAAAGTTGTAGTTGGTAGATACTTGGTGAATAAATCAACAATAATATTACTTGAACAAACCTATTGCATGTTAATATCACCATTCTTGGGAGCTCATGAGTAGAAAAACTTTGACGAAATATGTTTTCTTCTATCTGCTTTCATGAATCTTTCCTTCAAGATCAAATATTTCTGCAAGTTCCTTACTTTAACTTCTTTAAGCAAATAATCTATTGCCTTTTGAAAACTCTTCAAGAGTTCCAATTCTAGTCATCAACTTGCATAATAATACTTGTATATGCTCTAGATTTTGAACCCATTGGATATTTAATTTTGTCAAGTAATAACATTCAAGTTAGATGTATGACATCTTTTAGTGCCTAGATTGCAAGTCAAATAAGCTTTACGCTTACCAAGATGCATCATTCCACTTTTCACTTGATAATTATTTCTATACAAGTATGCTTTAATAGATGTAGAATTCATATCCTCATAATCTTTTACAATATTGCGCGCTATTGTATCAAAGATATCGTCAACGATATATCATTTTGTATCGATTCATAATACGACAAAACTTATTGAGATCTCATCACTTCATTATTTTTAGGTAGCTACCCCTCTCATGAGGTTTCATAAAGTGTTATGTCGTAAGCTCTCCAAGAGCACATTGTCTCCTTATTATGATCATTTTGATTCTTTGATCCTCCCCCTTTTTCAAGGATTATTTTATTTAAAATTGATTAGTCTATCATGCTCCATGTATGTCATAGACTTTATCCTTAAAGGACATTCAATAAGAGTATTTACAACTTCTGTGTTGCTTCTAATCTCCCCCTTATGTTAGACAACCTAACATATATCTCAATCTTTTGGAGAATCTATCTTTGTGCATCATTGTATATTCATTGATTATATATCATATATCAAAATAATCAGATGAAAAATATTTGGTCCCCGACCATAAATCAATTGAAAGAAAATTTGATCATAATTTATCGGTCTGATGCGTACAATTACTTTTGTATGCAATATCGTATTTCATATCAACATATGAAACTTTATTTTCATAAACAATGATTTTACTATTTGAGACAGTTAGTGTCACATCATCTTGAATATTTATCAATATTATCAAGATAAATTGTCTTGATTATATATTCTGAAATTGTGTTCTTAACTCAATTATTTTTGCACAAACAATTTTGTGAATATCAAACTACATGTTGACAACAAAAATACATGTGATTATCTTATAGATGCATCTTTTTATCATATCACATGATAGGTGAACGGACCCATATTCACCTTTTATACTTTTCAGAATTTAGGGATTTAGTCCCAACTTTAGTTGATCCAATCAACTTTATCACGAGAACAAGCAACGTAAATAATTCTTAAAGAATCTTCTAGTTTTCAATGTATGTCCATTACTTAGTATGCACATCTTTGGGATGACCAAATTATTCATGCCAA
Organism: Solanum pennellii; assembly: GCF_001406875.1. Lineage (NCBI taxonomy): Eukaryota > Viridiplantae > Streptophyta > Magnoliopsida > Solanales > Solanaceae > Solanum > Solanum pennellii. Next base: position 63,136,410 of record NC_028639.1, read on the forward strand.
CTAATAAAATTAGTAGTACTCGTAAACTCCAAGTTTACTACGCCATGTGCCTTTTGCTTTAGTAAATTTCTGATTTACTATTATATGAGTAAATTTCAATTTTATTACTCCAAGAGTAATTTTCAGATTTATTTCTTCTCAATTACTTCACCCTTTAGGTGATTCATGATCCCATCATTGAATGAACTAATCTGAAAAAATTATGCATGTAACATATTGTTTGTGCCAACATTTTTGCAATCTTTATTATGCCTAGCATGGTGGCTTACACCTCATTCCCTTTAAAGAATGAATTTATATTTTAGCATTTATTAAAAGTTCTCATTCTTGATGAATGGAACACAAACATGTGCATATCAAATTATGATAGCTTTAGTACCTCATTCTATATTTATGTGCATTATTTAATCAGTTGTCTTCTTTCAGACGTAATATGCACGACTATCACATTCACTTTAGGGAATGAAAGCTTTCAATTGTTGCTGCAAGAGCACATTCGAGGCATGGAAAGTGGAGAACGTCTTTTCCATCATATCAATCTCACTTACCGTTTCTCCACATAATTTCAATTGAGAAGTGATTCTGAACATGACAGAATTGTACTCATGTATAGACTTAAAGTCTTGTAGCCTTAGATGCATCTAATCATATCGTGCCTTTGGATGTATGACCATCTTCAAGTGGTCAAATCTTTCTTTTAGGTTTTTCCACAAAACAAGTGGATCCTTAACTGTTAGATATTCGATTTTCAGAATCTCGTCAAGATGATGACGCAAGAATATCATTGCTCGTGCACAGTTTTGATTTGATGCCTTATTTTCTTCTTTTATGGTGTCTCCAAGACCCATTGCATCAAGGTTGATTTCAGCATCCAACACCCATGAGAGGTAGTTCCTGCCCGAACTTTGAAGGCAGTGAACTCTAGTTTTGTAAGATTAGCCATTAAAATTAAAAACAAAAGAATAAATAATACCTTTATTAATTCTTCAAATCTAACCTTCACTTATGCAAGATCTCTTTTGCACTTTTCCCGTCTTCTTCATAATTCTTTAAGAATAGAACAATCGTGCTGATAACGTGTTATAAAACTATAGAATAAGAAGAAGAAACTAGAGAGAAAAGAAGAGAAGACTTGTTATTTCTCTTGATGAATGAATTTACAATGAAGAGGAGCACTCTATTTATAGGAGAAATCTAACTCGGTCCCCAAGTAGGACTCTTTAACCATATCCTAAAAAGGACTCCACATGATATACATTTACTATAATACAAATACTTTATAACAGAATATTTATTTTTGTTCATTAATGTGTGTCACTGCATTTTTAATAAATATGGAGACAGAAACCTCATAACTATTCACCCAATAAAAAATAAGACACCTAATAAAACAAGCTCATCGAAGGACTAACTAGAATTAAATTATATACCATTTTTTCTTGTCACATTTTTAATTTACATGTTCTTTAAGAAATTGTTTAAGAAAAATAGTTTTACTAATTTAAAAAAACAAGAATATAATAGTTATAGTTTGATTATCCGCAATAGCTCCAACATCTATTATAGAGCGTAAGCGAATTTTTAATATGGGATAGTTAAAATGGAAGCGAGTCTTATTATTCAATCAAAGGACATATAATTAATTAATTTCATAACAAAGATTTAAAGAATTAGAGATAATAAGTGTAAATCGAAAAAAGACTCATAATAATTGTTAATGGAGGTGAGATTACCAAATTCTGAGGGGTCGGTATCAAGCTATGCCGAATTGCTCCACGTTTACTCGTAGCAAGAATCTTAGGAATTCTTTTTCGATAATTTTACAAATTTATTTACATTTTGGAAAAGAAATCAATTGTAAAAAACAAATTAATTTTATTTTTGTGTTTGTATGATTTCAGATATGAAATCCAATCCAATGTGGAGATCAAAGGGCACACAAATAGTTACGGACTGACAAGAACTATTGAGGCACGAACAAGCAAAAGCATAAGATTAATTTGAGATTTAGGTTGAATAGTGGGACACGGAAACGATTTAATAAAAAGTTAATAGTAACTAGCATGTGATTCAAGAATTATACCTATTGTTAAGAAAAGAATCTTATTCCTCTTGTCTCCTTTTTTAGAGCCTAAATATTTAGTTTATATGTGTCCTTTAATTACTTGTAATTTAATTTCAATATTTTGAGTGTTGTAATTACGACTCTGAAATTTTAAAAAACCATGTCACAATTCTTATCAATGTAGTGAAGAATTTGAATTTATTAGACTTTTTTGTATGAATTCAAATTTAATTTAATGCTATTACGAAAAACAAGACGAATTATTAATAGATTTAAATAGCAAAATGTGAAACTCATGTAAAAATTACACACATATTTTCATTTTTTTTAATAGAAAATTCAAACAAACATAGCCTTGAATTTCTACGTGAACCTACACCACCCATTGTTGACTAACTATAACGAATAAATCAACCCTTTAAAATTCGTAATTGTAATTAATATTTGTCCTTGGGCTAAGTGCTAGCTAATGGACAATATTTATGAAATTTTTCTTTCTGCAAAATAGGAGTACTATATTATATTAGTATTAAATTTATAAAAGTCAAAGAATATGCTTTCCCTGAGTCTACCTCCAAAAAGATAGACAATATTGAAAATAATTCTATTTTAATATATTAGGTGTCGGTGAAAATTAACAAATACACATTTGAGCTTGTACTCAAGAAAAGGAATTACATTAATTCTCGAGTACATGCTCAATTGTGTGTTAATTGACACCTCAATTAACGCTTGTACCTATTAGACACTCTTAGTAGTGAATAAAAAGTTTGGCCTCTTTTCTCAAGAGGGTTTCAAGTTTCAATATGTTTAAACATATGCTTGATGATCTCATTGATTCAAGCTGAATAAGTAATGTATTGAGCCTCAGAACTTTCTTTGTGAAGTTATTAAGCTAGGACGTTCTTACGAACACCCTCTGCTGAAAAATATATAGTAAATGTTGAACCCTTTTAGTGAAAATATTGTCTCCGTCACTGGCGGTATGGAAGCAAGAAAAACTTAGAATGCTAAATAAATGACTTTCAATAAATTACTATAATTCATACAGGTCCTTCTGTAAGCATCTTTTAGAGATGCAATCTGCATATCATGACAAGACCATATATCCAGCTAATGTCCTTTAAAGATCTTGAATAATTTACAGATTCATCAGAAACAAGTACAAATATTATAATGTACTCTTCTTCATGCACTAATACACTTTTTGGGTCAAGAAGATTTTTTTTTCTATTGGATTCACAGCTCTGAAAACATGCTGCAGAACAATAACCTTTTCTTGACATTTCTACAATTCTTAGTTATAGTATACATAATCATCTCAAGAGAATAGTTTTCATTCCAAGCCAAAACCTGACATGAAAGTTTTTGATTGATAACATCTTTGTGATTGTCAATAGCAGAAAGAAAGGTTCCCTCGATAATAAAAGCAGGAACGGTTACATAACCTGCCTCAAAGAGTAGTTGCCTCTTTTGTATCTACAGGTTCCTTAAATTTTGCCTTTTCACTGAGCTCTTGAAATGCATGTAGAAGATTCTGAAGTCTTGCAACAAACTCAATCAACAAGGACGTAAATGTTGACAGTGATAATGTACTAGCACTTTCAAAAGTCCGTACTTCACGTTCATTTAAAATCACATCTCCAATAAGTGAAAGCCGTGAAGGCCACATTGTCTGCTGCGCGAATACATCTGCTGAGGAACCCCATTGTGAAGTAGAAAAGTTGACACTTACATTTGGATTAAGAGTATCCATGTGTTTCAATGTGTGAGCAGACCTTAGATGGAGAGTTGCTTCACTAAGGGAGTTAATTACCATTGGTTTAGGTTCATTGTCCTTAAGCTCTTGTAGGCGTTCAGGATCTTCAAACTTCTTAGGTCTTTTTGAACTTTCCCAATTCTCTGCATTAACCAAAAGATAAGATTTTTGGTCAATCAACAATTGGAGATCCTCAGCAGCTTCATGAACATCTTTGAGAGGATCTCCGGGGCTTAGTTTTTCCATCTTTTCAACTTTCTCCCCAAGCAGTCTTATCACTTTAGCTCCTTCAGTCCCAACTCTCCGAATCTCCTTCATAAAAGTCCGCCTTAATTCAGATGCTGCCTACAAGAAAGAAAAAAATGCACGAAGAGAGCATGAATTTTTTTAATCTAAAATCAAGAACCATAACAAGTGCAAACAGACAATATATATATAAAAAGCTTGGTGAACTGCCATCACGTTAGATGAAATTTTGTCATGTTACTTAAGTTGAAGCTGACATTAAAGGGTTTTCTGTATAAATACTTCTTGAGAAGCTTCCTTCCAACTGTTAAAGTAATAAAAGGACGACACTAGGACAAAAGTCATCTCAACATTTTAAGGATACTTATTTGCAGAAAAGAAGATCAAGTTATAGCCAAAATGAAAGGGCGTTCAGCTAAGCTGGCAGTTTGAAATGATACACAATTGATAAGATCTGACTAGAGTTATCAAAGGTTAAAAGCACCAAGACCAGTTGGGGCATTTAGTGCAATTAAAGCATGGGATTTAGCGCAGAAAAGGTGCTAATGAAGAAAAAAGAGAAGTTACAAAAGTAATTTAAGAAAAAAATTCTACCAGTTCAAATTTTTAATTAAGATATCAAGATGGAGTTCAAAATTTTGAGTGACTGGTTTTCTTATGCTAAATTTCTCATTTATTGTTACTGATCATTAACACATCCATTCACATATTTTGTTCGTAATTTATATCACTTTGCTATGCTGGTTAGATTCCCGCTATCCGCCCAAGATCCCAAAGAAAGTAGCTAATTTTTTACATCGTTTATTTAATTTCATAAAATATCCTTAAATTACGGAGTTGGTGTAGTTGGCTGTGCTAATGGTGATTCTAACCCTCCCATATGTTTCCTTTTCCTGTCATCCTCAAGAAGGAGAAGACTGTTTCTACTGTCCAGCTAGTGCTTCGATTTTAAAGACAGTGTTCATGGATGTATTAAGGGCCTAAGGTGTTGTATTAAGGGCCAAACGACCAACCTAAGATTCAACCAGCTTCAAGGTAAGCACTCCTAAGGTAGGGTCTATCGGAAACAACCTCTCTACACTTCTCTACACTTATAAGGTAGGGGTAAGGTTGCATACACCTCCTTCCCCAGACCCCACTTGTGGGGTTTCACTGGGTATGTTGTCTTTATCAAACAATCCAGTGGCATGGTGTTTAATCTTTGCGAATGGCACGAAGGTCGATATTTGACTACTATGTAAAATTACAAAAATATAAAGGAGAAAGCTCTGAATATTTTATGAAATATATATAGCACAGCCAAAATGCAGTTCCACAGTTGAGTTTTTATCCCCAAGGTAAGTCAAACAAATGAGACCTGTCAATTACTCAACTAATCTGATATGTCAACATTCTGAAAATTCGTACTGAAGAATCAATTGAGTTTTCATCTGATTAAAAATTAATTAATAGCTCTGCGCACACCTTTCGTGTTTTGCCATAGAGGGAGTGCAAACCCTTGGCAGGTACTAACTTTATAGTCCCTATGAGTCTACCATTTCCTAATCATGGTTATGTGGAACTGCACCCGAAGGGTGTGATCTAGCGGTTAATAAAGTGGGTGAAAACCTTGGAGACTAGGGTTAAATAAAACCCAGCAGAGACTAAAGAAGTTAGGCGATCTCCTTCCATCTTCCTAAACCTTGGTGGCAACGTTACCAAGTAGCAGGTACTCGGTGGAATAGTAGAGGTGCAAGCAAGCAAAACACCGACACCACCATTATCAAAAAAATAAAAAGGTTACGAAGAACTGCACAGGTCGAGTATGCTGATTAATTCAAGTACTTCTCTCCTATACATATGCTAATTAATTGAAGTACTTATCTACTATACATCTAAAATATTCCTATTGATCAATGATTATTCAAGCTGCCTAATTCTATAACAGACTAAAAACGAAAAAAGAAAGAAAGTAACTGGCAGGTATGAGTTAGGCTTCAAACATGTGGAATATAAAATAACAAAAAAATCTGTGCAACATATTGCTTTACGCTAAGTTTGAGTTTTTTACAAAAAGCTATACCTGTATTTCCGAAAGAATACATCCATGCATTGCCATTATCATGAAAGCACAATGCCGTAGTGCACCACTGACTCTAGTATATTCAACCCAAGGATAATTGAGCATTCTGTAACGTCCATGAGGGGGTTCCCACACAGCAAAAGCTAACTGAACCAAGATACCAAAATTAGCAACCCAAGAAAACAGATATTGTTCCACCATCCCTAATGAATGTCCAAATTCTTCTTTTTTTCTCTTTCCATCCAAAATATTGTAAAGCTACACTAAAAGTTACACGTGCTCAACATTTATTCTTAGATTTCTTTGATACACAAAACTTATCAGCCTCAAACTATTAGTTATATGTTCTCTACCTTTATTCCTCGATTTAGTTAGTACACAAAACTTACTAACCTCCACATGATACCCATTTAAAGTTGAACACTTTCAGACCTTAGGATAATATGGTGCCAGATGGGACATTCAACTTGGAATGGAGGAAATACAACATATTCACAGTTAAGCATCAATAGCAACATAGAATTACCAGAGAAGCTTCTTGGCTGGTAGACTCTACAGCAGCCCTGTAACCACTGTAGATAGGATCATCAGATGCCTGGTAAAGAAGAATTTTTGATGGTATCCTATCGTATTCAAGACATTGCAAATAGTCATTGACACAACCTAAAAAAGAAGTATGCAGATATCAGTCAAGCATATCATGTTTATGTTGTCCCAAGACAACCTAAAGATAAGAGAAGAAAGAATCTTCACCTTCCAAAGAAGTAGCGACACCCTTAAAGTTTTTCACCACCAATTTGTGCAAATCTTCACCAGCCCAAATGGGGAAGATGCATATATTTATAACCAAACAAACAGCAGCTCCAACCCCAATAAGCAACAATCGAGAAACAGCTGTCTTTACAAAATCCGAAGTCCCCGATACTAGCACTATACAATATGTCAATAAGAAGACCCGGAATCCATATTCATACTCCTTCAGTGGAGGATACAATTTCATATAAGTCGCACAAAATCCTGAGTGAAAGAGAGAAAGGTAGAGATAAGAGAGGATAGAAGTGATCTCCTCGGATATATATATGTATATATATATACACACACACACACACATACTTTCACCAAAAGGTATAAGGAAATAGAAAGTGAAAGCAAAAGAGAGAGAGAGAGAGAGAGAGAGATTAGCCATAGTATGTATTTATATATTATAGGAAAAGTGCAGATTAGGATATCATAGTATGTATTAGCCATGGAACATATAATCATATAAATGCCTTTATTAGCTTTTATTCCATGTAGTAACAAGCGAACTCCTCTCAATGTCCCATTTAATGCTTAGACATGATACAAGAAGAAATATGGTGATCCGGACTGTGATATTGATGCATAAGGTACATGGGAGGTAAGATAAGCTGAAAAAAACATTCCTTTCCTTTGAACAACTGTTATAGAAATGTGAATTTCTTGAAATCTGAATTAATGCAACGTTCTTCAGTAAGCTATTGAACCTAAGCATTTTATTAAGGGTGCTATACTGATTTATTCTTCTTTTATGAAGTTGAAACCCGAGGGGCATATATGTGTCGAGAGGTTCGCTAAATTCAAGTGGAGAAGTACGCCTTTGTCTACATAGTTATGATTGATACTTTAGTTGCACCTAATATAGGTGCTTATTTTGAGGAGATAATAGTTCAGATTCTTTCATCTTTTCCTTCTCCAGTTTACTGTTCATGTCACCCAGTTGCCAGGCTGGAAGAAGACCCTCTTCTATATTTCTTGCTCCATTTGTGCTACTAATTACCTCTAGTCTGAAATCCTTCTAATCCAATATTCCAAAAATATACAATATAGTCCAAGAAGAAATCGAAAACACTCGAATCCTAATTTCAAAATTATATGAAGAAGCAAGTTCACGCCTTTCTGCATAAGTTGCTGTCCTCAAACCACGATTATGAAAATTTGGCCTTTTGCCCCCTTCAATATTCTGAAGACATGAAACCTATTCAGAGGACGAATTAAGTAACAGTTCACATTGCATTGAACAGTTGAAAGATTGAAGCCTAATTCACAGAAGGACACGAATTAAGTGCTCAAGTTGCATCAAATTCAGAAACTTGATATATGGTTCAACTTTCATTTTCTGTCCAATTTGGCTTTTGCTTTTACATTTATTAACTTACATACTCAACGTATTTAAAGTTTGACAAAGTTTCTAGCTAGATCTAATTGATTCCGACTTCACTTTTACAATCTCTAAGCTAATGAAGAGAAAACAAGACAAAATGAATACATAACCTTTTTCATCATGATTCATTAATAAACACAATTACAAAACTTGAAGTATACTAAAACGCTAAAAATTGAATCCGAACCTGCAATAAATACACTGATCACAATCAAAATCTCTCGAAATCCTCCAGCCATAAGAGACAGTTCTGCAATGCCCAAAGCTAATCCTCCAGCAGAAAATGTCCCCAAAGCCCTGTTAAATCCTTTGTTAAGCGTCGCCCCTACACATTTTAAGTTACAATAATCTCAAATTAGCAATAAACATAAAAGAAACTGCAAAAGTGATACATAAAAAAAAAATTAGGAGATCCCTTCGTTAGCTCAGTTGGTTGGTTATCTGAACTATCTAAACTTTCATCTTATTGGTGAGGTTTCGATTTTATCAATACACTCCCTAATTTCCTTCTCTTATCCCAATTTTCGTTTTTCTTTTTTTTTCAAAAAAAATGAACAGATTGGATTCAAATCCCTTCCGGTAATAACCCTTCCCTACCCCGATTCAAAAAAGAAGAAGAAGACGAGATTTTCACATACCTATGCTGAATTCAAAAACGACGACAACGGTAAGAATCGCCCAAATGGAGTGGCTACCAATATAGGGTATGGGTTCTTTGAAGAAAATGAGAATCGAAACAAGGGCAAGAGCAAAACCCACTTTAGCAGAAAAGATAATCTTTCTCGGATCACTTCGACCCATTTTAACTGCTTTACTTGCAGCTTGTTTGACATTGTTACAGTACTCAGAAACTCGATAACGAATACGTTCTAGAAAGTTCTCGTTTCCAGTAAAACCACCACCACCTACACTCAAGTCTGAGTAGCCTTTTCTGAGTAGTAACAATCTTTCTTTGCTTGTTTCATGGAAGCTCTGCTTCAATGAACCCAGATATGCATTGCCTGCTGCTGCCATTTTTTGGATCAAAATTGATGAAGAAGTTGCATGATTCTTATATGGTGTATAATCTGATCTGAATTTGACTAAATTATTGAGATTCTTTATTGTTTTCTGTCGTCAAATGGATCTCAAGATTGGATGTATTTGGTCTCTGTTTTTTCACAAAAATCAATTTTTCATTTTTCAACAATCAGTCCTAATCGTATTTATATTAAAATGGGAAAAACGTCAAATCCGGCAAAATTCACTTTAGTACTTTAACTATACGAGTATTTAATACAATTTAAAGATGTTAATAGGTATTTAACACCCGCATAATTAAAGTACTAAAGTGAGTTTTGCTGCCAAATTCAGGGAAATTTAATATATTTTCCCTATTAAAATTCGATTAATGATTTAACTTATTTATATAAACTTTACATGTATTGTTATATTTGTTTGAGAAAAACGTCTGAAATATATTTAAATATTAATTAGAATTGATATAACAATATCGAACTTTGAAAATGATCTTTTAATAGTATATTCTAAAGGTATATATATATGTGTGTGTGTGTTTGTGTGTGGCTACGTTTATATCATAAATATTGCTTCACTATTTAATGTGTCGAGTGGATTCATATATATCTTTTGAAATACACTATGAAATAATAGTGTAAGAGGGTAAAAAGTCGTCTATAAAATTTAGCATCGTAACAGTAATTTTGATTAAAATTAAAATATTTTTTAAATTTTTTTCCCTACTTATTTTATTATAAATAAATGAAGTGGTTATTTAATTATTGATATTTTATTGCATTGTTAAATTGTAAAAATTAAAAAGTTTTATTTTGTTTCACGATGATTTTGGTGGGGGTGGTTGTTTCTTTTCCCTTTCTCATTATTTAATTTAATTGTTAAATTTCTTGTACAACAGTTTTATTTTGCATTCTAATGTCTTTTCATAATATTGTAAGTTAGTTTTTTAAAAAAATTGATATATAATATTATGTAATGCTAGAAAAATGATATAATTTAATTAAATGTTATATTTATCAGAATAATATTGCAAAAAAGAATCTTGGTTTAATTAAATGTCAAAAACTAGCTTAAGAGAAATAATTATTCAACTTATATAAAGAGATAAAAGTACTTCATTCATCTTCAATGTGAAATTCTTCATCCATTATCCCGCATATCTAAAAATATCGTGTAATATTAGTGTATGCACGATTGATCGGACAATTATCATCTCCTACTGAATGTGTATTCTATCTATTCAGATTCAACTTTAATATTTAACTAGCTTTGCATTTAACAAAAATCCAACAATTAGCTTAAAAAAAAGAAAGAAAATTATCTAAAATTATATTGAAATCCAAGTCACCTTATCCAACTCTGGTATGAAATTTTTCATTTATCAAATATAATATAAGATGAAACAACACATGACAACCATCCAAATAAGTTATAATTTGTAACTAATTTCTCGATCAATTACATTAAAAAAATATTTTTAATTATCTTTTCTAGTTGCTTAAACTTTACTATTTGTTTTCCTTTCAATTTACTTCTCTTTTTCTTTGTAAAGAATATTTGTCAATTGTCACGCCATATAGTAGCATGCCTTATTTGGAAAAAAAAATATTATCTCCACTAAAAAACATATCAAATTACGTAAATATTAAAATATATATATCTGTAATTATAACTAGTACTTTAACAAAATGAACAATTAATAATAATAATAAGGTTCTGAAGTCAATGAGCAACCGCCAGTATGGATAATTAATAATTAATCTTCATTTAATGATGATAATAATATCATTTTATTATTTGAGATAATAATATCATATAGTTAGTCAGCTCTTTTAATTCCATTAAATCATTAAAAATTTGAAGTCAATAAGTAGGCCGGTTACTTATACAAAGTTGTACGTAGCATTTTGGTTTGAATAAAATAAAATTAAATACTATGAATAGTTTTAATATCCTGAAATAAACTTTGAAAAACATTTTCAACCATAATTTTCTATAGTTTCACAATATGAATTAAATAAATGGAAGTAATTATATTTATTGTGTAGCAATTTTAGTGATAAATCATTTACTTTTACAAGTTGATATATCTCTCGAGGCAGAAATAAAGCTAAAGAGTTGCACTAATTTTATTTTTTTTTATACATAAGGTTAATTTGACTTATATGAATTTTAAAAACATGATTTAGTGATCGACGAGGTCAAAATTCCCCAAAGGTTGTGTCACCAATTTTAGATTATTTTTAGTTTTTTTTTTCTTGGTCTGGTTTTGTAGTTAACCATAGCTTTCAGTAATCACATTAACATCAGAATTATATATACTAAGCCACTTTATATTGCGAAATAATTATATATTATCTCACTAATTAATAATTTTGTATAGATTTCAAATCAGACACATCATTTCTTAATATTTCTCCCTTCTTTCTCGTGCTCTCTTCTTCTTTGTCTCACTGATACGTGTATTTTTAAACCAAATAGATTATGAAATAAATAATTTAGAACTTTTTTTTTTTAAAAAAAAAGTACAAATCAAAACAAAACTAAATAATTGTCAAAGTACTGTGAAATAGTTATTGACATATATAATTAGTATTATAAAATATTTTTGAGTTATTTATTAAATAATAAGGGTATTTTTTTTCTAATAGGTGTGAGGAGGAGTAAATTTGAATAATTTTTAATAAGTTAAAAGAGCATTTTTAATTCATTAGATAAAAGAGACACAAATTTGTTCCAATAGGTGAGATGATCAGTGGCGGAGGGCTAAAATTCACGATCTGAATTTTTTTTTTACAAAAGACATTAAATACTAGACTAACCTTCGACTTATTTTCAGAGATATCTACTTATATATATATATATATTTATTATCCTACAATCTTTTCGTACTTATACAATGTAAATTTTCGATAAAAGGGACAAGAATAGCTCCGCCCCAAAGATGACTGAGAAGGACAATTCTTTTTGTTCCATTTTCTAAATTACTCTTATTTCAAAGTTCATGGAGCAAAATAAAAGCTAAAAGAAATAAATTGAAAAATAACATGATAAGGCGAAATAAATTAGTCTTTTTCCTTAGCTGCCTTACTCAATTTATCATCCTACAATCTTTTCGTACTTATTCTATATTTGATTTTTTTAAAAATAAAAATCTTTTCGTACTTATTCTATATTTGGATTTTTGTAAAATAAAAATCCTACCTCCGTAATTGTCTAAAGGCCAATATTTCCCCATTTATTTATGAGATAGCGACTAATAAGTTGATAGCACTAACTTCATAAATGTTGTGCATCTCATAATTGAATCTTGATGATTTATTTCAATTATGAGCCTTCTGGCCATCGGAATTGACCACAAAAATTATTTGACATTTATTTAGGGATAAAAATGAAATTTTATTGAGAATCCAGAAGTGCAATAATATCATAGTACTCGCTAACTTTTACTGATATAACTTACATAAATATCATAGTGTAAAATCTTAATTACTTTCTATTCCTATTTATTTTTATAATTACATAAATCTCATATTTTCTTAAACATTTCAGATACATAATTAAGGATCTGGATACATTATTGTCGATACATATCAATCTGTTGCACTTATTAAGGAAAAAAAAAGCTATAGAATCAATTTAGAATCTCATAGTATCCATTTGTTGCACTAATTAAGGAGGGAAAAGCTGAAAATTATATTAAGATTTCATAAATTACGTTATTTCATTCAAAATTATTATCAAGAATTCAAAATCCTATAGTGTAACAAACCAAAAAAATCAAAAAAAATAATAAATCTCTTCTTCTTGTTTATCGTTCTCTCTGTTTCATAAAAAAATTTGTCGAAATTTTGAAAATCGGGATGAGTTATGAAGGATTGTATGGAACTGTTGTTGGACAAACGATTTCTTTTGTAAATCTTCAAGTTCATCGAATATCTTTTCGATTTTGATTCAAGATTGTCGAAAAATTTGAGAATCTAAATTCTTCTCCAGTTCATTGAAGATCCTTTCCGTTTTGATTCAAAATTGTTGAAAATCTTGAATTTCAAAATTATTCTCCTAGTTCATTAAAGATTCTTTCAATTTTGATTAAAAATTATCAAATTTTTCGAGAAGATACATCGTGAAGATCCTTTCAATTTAAATTGATAAGTGTTGTATTTCTACTAGGTACACTAAATAAGAAAGTGTTGCCCATAAGATTTTAGGTTTGAGATCAATACATTATTATTTGGTAATTGTTATATAACAAATACTTTTAGTATAAATTCAAATTTACGTATCATAACTAAAAAATTAGTGCATGATAATTTATGTTCTTTTGTTTGAGATCATGAAGATCCTTTCGATTTGAATTGATAAATATTGTATTTTTACTAGATAGATTAAATAAGTAAGTGTTGTCCATAAGATTTTAAGTTTGAGATCGATACATTATTTGTTTGGTAATTGTTACGTATCAGATACATCTAGCATAAATTTGAATTTACGTATCATAACTAAAAAAAAGTTTATGATATATTATTATTTATGTCCGTTATTTTATTTGAGAAATACTACACTTTAAATTTTAAAAAAAATACATTATAGTAATTGTTTGAGATCGATACATTATTATTTGGTAATTGTTATGTATCAGATACATCTATTATAAAATTGAATTTACGGATCATAACTAAAATAAGCGTTGATACATTGATCGTTAAGTAAGATACATTACATTTTGTACATGATACATTAATTTGATGCGCTAAATACATTAATCTGATGCGCTGATACACTAATTTAATGCGCGAAAATGAGGAATTTTGGAAATTTGTAAAACAATAGATTTTAAGCTCGAGCATGTGTCCTTCCTCGATTTCTCCGCTCACAAATGTATCACGAATAAAGTTTGGTATTGTGTACGTATACATATTCTTCTAAATTTGAATAACCGTAGAAGACACATAGCAACACTTGATACATGATAAAATGATACATTTGGTAGAGACTACTCTTTTCATTTCATAATGTAGTTTCACCAGCACAAGAGGATCTCCAAGAAACGATTTTTTTGCGAGAAGCAATATGGATACATCATCTCTTTTACCTTTCCCTTATGCATATTGTGAAGGTGAAAATGGAGTAGGATCTGGTAGTTCTTTGGAAAAAATTGTGAAGCGAATACTTTATTGATTTTTTTTTGAAAAAATTGTGGAACGATATTACTGAAAATAGAGAGAATAAATCTGAAAATTAAAAAATGAAGGAAGTAAAGATTGAGGGAGCGAAAATAGGAAGAGATAGAGTGAGTGAAAATAGAAAGAGGTTGAGATAGTGAAATAAGGAGTAAAAATAGAAAGAGAAACGTGTATAACTTTATGTATCTGGAACAATGGGTGAAAGGAAAAAGAGGAATTTTAAAAATATTTTTAAATGGTAAGGAATAATAGAAATTATGAAAAATAAAGATACGTATATAGGTAATTTATCCTTAATAATATTACGCTTATATTAATTTCATTTTATCATATTTATTATTGATTTGAAAAAACATAATACTTTTTTGTTAGTTGATTTTGTAATTTTTTCTGAAAAAAACCTCTTTATGAATAAAAATGGTGACATCAAATTAATGTTCAACATTGCACACCTACACCCAACAAAAGCACTTGATGGAAGAGAAAATCATGGGCATCTTCAGTGTTCTTCAAATTGCAATAGATATAACTAACCAAAAAAAACACAAACCGCATCAAATCGAAAAAAAAAAATTGACTAACCATTTGGTTTGATTTGATATGTCTCTAATATGTATTTACTCAAAAAGATTTGAATCTCCGACAAAGGAGGTGGTTAGAGTTTTTGAAAGACTATAATATGAGTGTCTTTTATCACCCGGCAAAGCCAATTTAGTTGCGGATGCCTTAAGTCGAATGTCCATATGGGTAGTGTGATCCATGATGCGAAAAAAGAGTTAGTCCGTGATGTGCATAGGCCGGTCCAATTAGGAGTCCAACTAGTAGATTCTTCAAAGGATGGTTTCTTGGTTTATCATAGCTCCGAGTCCTCCTTAGTGATTGATGTGAAGTCCAAGCAACACCTTGACCCTATTTTGATGGAATTGAAAGAATCCGTACTTGGGAAAGCCTGAAGAAAAAACCTATCTTGATTTGGTTTGGTTTTAACTTGAAAAAAAAGAACTCGAACCGAAACTAAACCAAATCGAAAAACAGCAAACAAGAACAATATGAAAAAAGAAAAAAAAAAAAGAATGATCAATGGGCATGTCCTTTCAAGGTTTGCTTCTCTTTGACCGCTGTTGAAGTTTACTCACGGGGTGTTACCACGAAATATTGATTTCTCTCTTTCTCTCTCTAGATCTCTCATCTCTTTCTCTCTAAAGTTCTTGTGTTCTTCATTCATCAAGTGTGTGTATGTGGATTCGATCCTAACAAAGGGGACTGTTTTTCATATGAGCTATATATAAAACATGGCCCAAAAGTAGTTAAAACGGCACATTTAGAGCGTTCTTCCCCAAACATTTCATTCTACTCTCTATCTCCAAGAATAACCTGCAGGCTGCAGCTACACTAACACGGCGACTTCACACTTCAACCGTTGCACGTAGTCCATGTAGAGCATGATCAGGTTTCTGCACGGCAACACCAGTGCTGTAGAGAGGTAATAAGTTACAAGCAAACAGAGATTCCTTGAGCTCATGCCCTTGAGGTTTTCTAAAGCTCCTCTAATTCAACCTTAAACACGGGCAAGACTCTCATGGGATCGATATATCAGGTTGACAACCTCTAGTTGCGGGCCACATATGTGTCTTGAACCTCGTTAACGAGAACTACACAGATAACTTAGATAAGAGTGACTCTGCCAAAAAAAGCAAATCAATCAATTCATTAATGTACAAGAACAGTTGTTGAGTGGATCAAAATTGTTGCAGAATACTTGGAAGCAAAGTTGGAAAGCATGTAATATATAACAATGATGAAATGTGAGTCTTTGTTGAAGAAAATTTGGGGATATTTGTAGGGTGGGGGGCTAGGGCAGGGGAGGGTGCTGAACCAGTGGGGAAACTTACTGAGAGGAGTTCCAGACATTGTTTAATGAATCAGACAGCAACAGAGAACGTCTGAAGGGAAAACTGTTATATGATTCTGTTAGATTAGCTGATTGAACTTCCCTTGCAACTCTGGAATCGTTTGAAGTTTTGTGATCTCCTCTTGATCAAACTTGCATTTGTCGTGACACTAACACCTCCACATGCTCCTTCCTCAGTCAGCTATTTACACCGTTTCATCCTAAGAAAAGAAATGTTTCTCAGACTATATTCTGGAACTTGACATGCAATAGCACTCGGGATTTATGGAATTTCTGATCCCACAGAGGACAAGAATTAACTTTTCAGGCAACGCCATCATTTTGCAGGACCAGACACCCTGACAAATTTGTTCATCCTGAAGCTTTTTGTATTCCTCCTCTTTGTGACAGCAGTACTCTTCAACTTGGCTAACTTTTCCCTTCTCCCCTCAATGTCAGCTTGAATAACTTTTTCCCTCTTTTCATTTGACAGCAAAGCAAGCCTCGCAAACTTCCTCGGGTTTACTGGCCCAAGCCTTTCATTAATTTCCTTGAAAGCAGGAACAAGGCCACGCCTAATAAAACATCCTTCAATAAGCTGCATTGAGTTCATCTCTGGAAGGCTAGGCCTATTTTTCAACTCAAGATCTAAGCAAAATGGGGAATCTTTCAACCACATTCTTAAGGAATGAGCTTTTGCAACAAGTATTCCAGTCCGAGTTTTACAAGGTAGAAATGGAGAACCCATCTCCCAAACGTATGCCTTCACTGTACTATTTAAAGAAACTCTGTTGTAGTCAGATTTACCAGTAATCAGTACGACGGATTTGGGAGATTCAGGAAAGCCCTCCAAGGATGCATCCTGCAGAAACAGTAAGATTATGTCAAGCTCTGTTCACTTTGGGCTACCTTCATGAAACTTTGACAAGATCGGTAAAGTCATCAAAAGGATCTTATAAAGCAACAACTATAATGCAACAGAACTTTGATTTATCCCCTCAAAGAACAAAAATGGAATTTCGTCAATGTCAAGTTTGTTAGATATAGCTGGGGGGGATTGGCTGATAAGATCGGCACATTTAATCACAACTCAAGTTTTATGATGCTGCAATTAAGCAACTTTGTTTTGAACTCATCAATAGGAATCGGCAGAGAGGAGCTAGTTCACAAACCCTCCTACTTGAAAAAGAATCCTTATATAGAAAATATGAAGCTTTAAAGAGCTTGAACACGTTTTCTTCGTTTGGGATACGGTCATGGAATATAAGCTTTTAAAGGAAAACATTGCCTGCATATGGTCAAGCCATAATGTGAGACCAACAAGAGCAGCACCCGCAGACAGCTTCCTGAAGTCGGCCCCCCAATCCTTGTCAGCCACTCTGCAGAATAAGATGAACATCCATTAGATAAAAATGCAAAAATAGTAAAGCTTCAAAAAGAGATTGTCATGAAATGCATGTCACAATCTTGACGTCCATGTGAAGATTTAAGCAGACCCTCCTTGATCTTAGTTTTGATGCAGCATTCATAAGAAGCAATTTTAAACAGGGTCTTCAATGGAGAGACAAAAAATAAGATTAAGGAGGGTCTGCTTAGTTCTTTACATGGACATCAAGATTGTGACATGCATTTCATGACAATCTTTTATTTGAAACTTAGTTTTGATGCTGCATTCACAAGTATGCGATAACCCAAAAGAAAAGCTGCAATCCTAGGCTAATGAAACCTTAACTATCCTACCTCAGTGTATGATTCCTGGGTAATTCACTTTGAACCAAGTTTCTTGACCCTCACACAGAGGGAGGGGGGAAAATAGAGTTCCAGCGGTCTATAATGCACCATTTAGGTAGTGTTATGGTTACCTATGAAACCTTTATCCAATAGTAAATCTACAGCCGCAATTCCAGCAGGAATTTGAGTCTGATTTCAAGAGAACTCCTAAAGGATTTGAGGAGAAAGGAAGACACAAAAACTGGCATTTTAATCTTTCAAAGAGACAATTATGAACAACATATTCACCAAATGATATCAGATGCTTCGAGTAAGAGGTGCAAATCAAATCAAATTTCATCTGGAAGATCCCTGTGCATTCCATAAAAAAAATACAAAAGAAGTAACACAAAGATTAAAATCAAGAGGTTTCCAGGTGCCATGTAGTTTTTAAAAGTGGGATACCTAAGCTATACATCAAATACACCACGATTACAAGTATAGATTTCCCTATTACGTTGCAAGCCAAGTCAATGTACCTGAAAATATCATTATGGTAAATTCTCCTTTTAATAGCCAGCTGGAAAACCCATGAGGCTGTGGCACGGAGTTCAAAAGCCCATAACAGGTCTTCCAAAGCATTTACAAAATTCAATGCTGCTTTATCCTCTGCAGTTTCAATTTGCTCCAGGTACAGGTCTAAGTCCAACACCAGAGACTCTGAATTTTCTGTTAGAAACCTGCATTTATGAGACAAACAGTTAGTGGAAGTAAGGTAATGGAAGAATATAGCAAACCCATCCCACAAAGACACCCACACACCCACAAAATAGAAGTTTTTGAAGAGAGAAAAGAAAATTAAATTCAAATTGTGCCTGATAGGAAGATTAAAACCAGCATCAGCGACAGCATTTAAAAGAGTTTTGGCTTCAGTAATGTATTCGCATAAACTAGCGGCCCGGATAAAGCAAGTCCATATCCTGTGATCTGGTTCTAGACCATCCCCAATCATCTCCCTGAGCTTTAAAAGGCCAGTCTCGTAATCTCTGCTTTTGAGATACGCATCAATAACAGAGCCATATTGTAGAGTACTGAGATTTACACCATTTGACTTTAGACTATTCAGCACTTTCTCAGCTTCCATTGGCTGGCCTGAAGTACCATATGAAGTCATCAGCAAATGCATTGTAGCATCAGATGGTTCAATCCCTGATTCCTTCATCTTCTCTATTAGTTTTTCAGCCTTGGAATGATTTCCAGAGCTTCTATACATTTTCATCATTAAGTGATAAAAAGAACGATCGAGGTTATGTCCTTCTGACCTCAGGCTTTCGAAGAGTTCTTCAGCTTGTTCCAGCATCAGCTCCTTACAAAATGCAGCAATCAGGCTTTTATAAGTGTCTCTCTCAGGAAACAGACCCAGCCTTTTCATCTCATGCACTAACAAAAGAGATTCATGAGGTCTACGATCTCTACAGTACATTATTATCAAAGTATTGTAAGTATCCAAATCTGGTTTGAGTCCAGCTTCTTGAATTCTCTGGTATATGTGCACTGTCTTCTTGAAATCTTCAATTCTAGTATATAACTTGAGCATTGAATTCCATATTGAAAGATCTGGCTTGAATCCAGCTTCCTCCATTTCAGAAAGCATGGCTTCAGCATCCCTCACTTGTTTAGTTCTGGACAGTAACCCAATTATAACTCTATAAAGATGCATGGTAGGTAAATATCCAGCAGCTCTCATTCCATGGTAAATTTTCTTCACTTCAAATACATTACCAGCTTGAGCAAATGCCTCAAGCATCAAAAGAATGGAACTCTTACTAATCTTAAAACCCATATCTTGTAGTTCCTGGATCAGAACATACAGCTCGTTTAATCTACCATCAACAATTAATGCTTGCATGAGATTGTTTATGGTATCCACTGTAGGGGATGGACCATTTCTCATCATGGTATTGAAAACAGCTCTAGCTTTCTCATAGAAACCACTTAAAGCATAAGCTTGTATTAATGCATTATAAGCCGTCCTTCCCACAACACCATACCGATGTTCTATAGTTGCCACAACACTCTCTGCCTTTTCAACTACTTTGAGCTTACCGTATGCTTCAATAAGACTTACATGAAATGAGATGTCACCAAGGAGCACACCATTTGCTTCAACCTGGTCAATCAAATAATGTGCTGTTTCTGGGAAACCCATCTTGCAGTAAATGACAGCGATTGTTCCACAAATATCCTGAGAAGGTTCTACACCCTTGGCCCTCATATCAGAAAATATCTGAGAAGCTTCAGCAAACAGTTCAGCCTCCTCGCAACACTTGATGAGGGACTCAAACACAGAAATACTGAATGTATATGAATCAGCTGTCTCGCGGTATTCATCCAGTGCAGCATTCAAATTTTGAGCTTTGCAGTTAATAATTATTGAGGCATCAATTATAAGTTTCTTGGACCTGGAATCATGCTCTTTCACAAAGTTCAGCAACTCTATAGCTTCTGAGATCTTCCCAGATGAACTGTATGAACCCAAAATAGACAACAGGTCATCATGATTAAATTCAGAACCCTCCTCAATGACTAATCTCAACATTTTGGCTGCAAAGTCATAGCATTCACCCTTTATAAGTAGAGATGATATGGATTGCGGACCCAAATTACCCAATTCTTTCAAGTCCTTGATCACAATCTGGATATTTTCTTCTTCATTTGCTCTTCCAAGAGATCGGAGCATAAATTCATATAGAGCAAGATCAGGCGTGAATCCATTGTGCACCATGTCATGATACAACATCATTGCTTTCTTGGTCTCACCAAACCTCAGATTCATGTCCAGCATCACTGTGTAAGCCAAGTGATCAGGTTGAATTCCAGAACGTACCATGCAGTCGAACATATCTTCTGCGTCAACCCTCTTCCCTGCCTTTGCATAACCACAAATCAAGGCACTGTAAGTTCTCACTGTTGGCTTTATCCCTGCATTCAGCATCTCAGACATCACTTTTGAAGCCTCCGCCATTTTATTGTCTTTCCCTAGTGAGTCAATAAGAATAGTATATGTAATTACATCAGGGCTTCGACCAGAAGACGTCATGTCGTTGTAGACTTGTAATGCAAGGTCATGCCGACCCTGTTTCCCATACATGTCAATAATGGTATTATAAGTCATTTCGTCCTTCCCAAAACCCATGTTCACCATCTCTTCGCAGATTTCTTTAACCTTCTCAATATTCCCCTGCCTAGCAAATGCATGGAGCAGTGAATTATATGTCACTGCATCTGGATAAAAGCCATTT
Source organism: Solanum pennellii (assembly GCF_001406875.1). Classification (NCBI taxonomy): domain Eukaryota; kingdom Viridiplantae; phylum Streptophyta; class Magnoliopsida; order Solanales; family Solanaceae; genus Solanum; species Solanum pennellii. The sequence continues at coordinate 63,157,830 of NC_028639.1, forward strand.
GCCTCCAGTTCATTGAACAGCCTTGCAGCCTCACCATCCATTCCACATCTCCCAAAAACTGAAATCATAGCATTATACGTCCACAAATCAGGTTGGCATCTATGACTTTCCATATCATTAAAAACTTTTACAGCTTCCTCAACATTTGATTCGCGTGAACAAGCACTAATCAGAGTGTTATAAGTTATTATGTCAGGTTGAATTCCCGAACTCCTTACTTCATCAAGAAGTTCAATTGCCAGGTTTGGTGTCATAGGGCCTGATTTGAGACGCGCATTAATCAAAGTATTAAAACTCACAAGATCTGGCTCAAGCCCGCGCTCATGCATTAATTCAAGTAACTGCTGAACCCGGGAAAACCTCCCATTTCTAGCGTAAACACCCATCATTGAATTATATACTTGAACCGTGTTTCCAATACTTTGCTCTGCCCGCATAAAGATCTCCACAGCCAATGCTTCCTGGTTAGCCTTGCCCAGCACAGCAAGTATTGTTGCAAGCATTCTGGCATTCGGAGAATACCAATTTCGAAGATTCAACCATTCATAAACCTCCAATGCCCTTTGCCAACTAGATTGACCAACCCATTTCACCACAAAGCAAAAATCAGTAGGGGTCATTTGCACCATCTTTTCATCCAGCACATCAGCAACAAACTCCTCAGATTTCAGCCCCAAAATCTTATCAGTTAAAAATTGTACCCTCTGACGCCAATCTTTCGCCCTCTTGAGCGCAAGTTTCGTCATTTTCTTCGCCCTAGTCCTACTGGGTCTACCCAAAACCTCTTGGGTTTCATCATTAGATTGAAACCCATTTGAGTCCAAAGACTCTTCACCATTCTTCTCCATTCTTCTCCCCTCATAAGAAGCCACATTCCCATCACTTCCCGAATCAAATTCATTATCTTTTACAGATGGGGCGGCAACAGATAACGGGGAGGGCTGTGAATTTTGATGGGTTTCAGTGAATTTCAAGTGGGGCCATCTAGTAGATGGAGAAGCTCTGGTATATGTAAATTTCTTGGGAGTAATATCTCGCTCTTCACTAACAGTAGAACTAGTAGTAGCAGAATTTGAGGAATCTAGAGAGCAAGAACAAAAAGGGGGTTTTCGGGTTACCTTTGATTTTGCTGTTGAGCTGAACTGCGGCGGAGCAATACTCAGCAGCGCCGTGGATGCCGCCATGCCCCTAAGAAATTGCCTTGGGAAGAATTGAAGCGAGTAGAGAGCTTCTATTGTTTGTATTTGCTGTTATAGAAATTGACAAGATATTTCTTCTTGTTTTTTGGCGGGTTGTTTATCAGATATCTCACACTTACACTTAATATATGGATTTGGTCATTAGGCAAAGAGAAGGGAAGTTGAAATTCGATTACTTCGTTAATAGTTATTATCTAAAAAAAAAAAAAAAATTATTTATTTAATTTTTTTTATTTAGCTAAGCTTTATTGAAAGTTATTCAGAAAGTTTCAAATATCTTGAATTTGTTATTAAAACAAAAAAAGAGAAATAGACTAGAAAGATCACTAACGACAATGGTGTAGGGCGAATGCGTTGCATTGGAGGTCATATGTGATAGGAAGGTGAAATCAAAATTTAAAAGACAAATTTTATAAATCGATAGTTAAACTAACTGCGTTGTACATGACAAATTATCAACTAATCAAAATTCTTATTTTCAAAAGTTGAAAGTTGCAAAATGAGTTTGTTCTAATAGGTTTACGGGCATATTAGGAGAGATGAAATTTGGTATGAAGATATCAAGATAATTTGAAGTAACTTCGATGGAGGACAAGCTACGAAAAGTGAAATGAGACAGTTCGAATATATGAAGAGCATCTCATTGGTTATGGATAAATTTATAAGAGGTATTAATAGACCAAAGAAATATTGAGGAGATGTGATTAGACATGACATAAAACAACTCTAACTTAATAATAATATGACCTTAGCTTAGATAGGAGGGCGTCGTATGTCTAATTGGTAAAGAGTGTGGTTAGTATACGTGTTGTAGTTATATTTGAGAATCATCTATGTGTTAAAATGGTTGTGCTATGATCAAGAACCTAGTAAGTAGGTTGACTGGAAATAAGGTTAGTAGTTAGGGCCACTATAACAAATTTGATTATTAGCGACAATTAATTTGTCATTAGAAACTCACATTTCGTCACAAAATTAAATTCATCAGTCATTTGTCTCTAAAGCATGGGTCACTAAATATATACAAAGACAATTTAGTGTTTCGTCACTAAATAGAAATATAATACCTATAAAAATATTTTTTGTCCCTAAATGCTTCGTATTTGTGACAAATCCTCATAAAAATTATTAAAATTTGTAGGTAAAGATATATTTTCCTCACTAAATATGTTACTATAGCCGACGAAAATGACGTGTCACTAAAAGTGACGATGTAAACGATGTAATTTGTCTCTAATATTTTGTGTATTTCGTAGTCAAGCAAAAGTAGTTTGTCACTAAAAAAATACTTTTTACATAAAATTTTTTTGTTTTCCCTAAAAGTAAAAATTAGTGACAATTTTATATTTAAATAATTTTGTAGTTGAAACAACCATGTCGTCACTAAACATTACTTTTTACATACAATTTTTTTGTTGTCTCTAAAAGTAATTTTGTAGTTGAAACAATCACGTTGTCACTAAAAATTAATTCTTTTACCGACAAAATAAAATTATCACTATAAAATATCAAAAATAAGTAGGCAATTTTGGAACAAAAAATATTTTCGTCACGAAATGACATACTTTAATGACGAAAATGTTATCGTCTTAAAAAAATAATGTACTCGTCACTAAATATTGAGCTCTTGAAGATAAAATATTTTGTCACTAATGATATTTAAACTTGTAGTAATGCTATTTACAGTTCATGTTAAGTTAGGTCTCTGTAAATTTAATTAAAAAATTATTTAAAAAATTAAATTATTAAATAATACAAATATATTAAATTTAATGACATGTAGTAGTTTTTTTTTAATAATGAACGTCATATACTATACAAATTAAAATTAGCAATATGCTAAAACAAGCAAGATAATAATAAAAAAATTTACGTTGTCATATATTAATTAAAAACATGTAAAATGACATTCATAAGATAATATTGCAACACTCCCTTTAATAAAAAAATATATTAAATAAAAATTACCAACTTAAAAGTCTAACTAAGATATACTTAAAAAAATTAGTCAAATAATTTATTCAAAACAGGTTAATTTAACTGTAAGTTCTTAAATTCTACATTACAATATCAACCTTATTTTTACTATTTTTTTGATTGACTATATCTGCCAAAATTTTATAATAAAGTCACATTATTATTTTTTGATAGTCTGTTAGTTGACTCTATCTCTATTTTTTAAACATAAATACTTTCCACATATTTTCAACTTTATAAGCTGTTTTCTCAACTTCTTGATATTTAATTTATATTATTTTATATTTGGATAATTATATATATTTAGATCTAAAGATGAATTTATTAGTATTAATATTTGAACATAAATGTGATGACCCATGACCTCTTCTTCTATCCTGAATAATAAATAATAAAAATATTTTTACCAAATTATTTAATTTAAATTTATAAGATTGAAAACATAAAAAAGACTCTTGTACATTTTATTAAAATCATATAAGGTAGCATAATCATATCAAAAGAGAAGTTATCTTTATTATAATATTTTTTCAATTGATAGTAAAATGGTTCTTGTCATAATTCGTAATACATAAATGAATATATATATAAAAATTGTTATATGTTACATAATACAACAAATGTTTGTATCTTATATTAAGTTTTTATTGATTATAATTTTAAAAACTTTTTCGATGGTTACACACACTATCAAAATTTTTGTAGAAGTACTAAAAGTATTTAGAAGTAGAATTAAGACTCCACTTAATTGAATATGTCAATTAAAGTATTATTTTTGATTGACTAATATTACGTAATACTTTTAATTACAAAAATAACTCTAAATCAACAATAATGTAGTGATTTTTATGCATAAAGATTAAAGTTCAAGATAATGTCTTTTTAAATTTAATTATTTGATAATGTAACTCGTATGAGCTTGAAATGTCTAAGAAGACGCCTCAAAAGTAGAGCTGTCAATATGGCTAGCCCATCCCATCCGGGCTAAACCATACAGGCTTTGACATTTTAAGGGTCAGACCGGGCTAGTCCACTTTTTGTGTGGGCCAGAAAATGATCGGTCCAACCCACAAGTACGTGGGCTACAGGCTTACCGGGCCAACCCACTTTTGTGTGGGCCAGAAAATGGTCGGTCCAACCCACAAGTACGTGGGCTTAGGCTTGTCGGGTCAGCCCACTTTTTAAAAAATTATATTTTTAATTATTAATTTAAATTATAAATTATAATTTAAAAATATTATCATAAATATCGACAAAACAATATTACATGATGTTAATGTTACTACTTGTTAATTATATTCACAAATAAAATTGTCTTTATAAAATATTGACAAAATGATCTGATGGACCCTTGTACTTGTATGCATTTGTATTTTGAACCCTTCTACTTACCTCTTTGTCATCTGGACCCTTGAACCCATCTAAACTCAACCAGTTGAACCATTTCAACACATCGTAACTCTCAATCGCGCTGATGTCACACTGCATATCAGATAAAATTTGCCACTTCATCTTTTTATCCTTTTTATAATAATATCTTTGTTGACAAAAGAAAAATCATAAAATTTGATGCAATTTTGACAAATTGAATTTTAATTTATTATTTTAAATTAAATGTTTGGGTTTCCTAACATCATCATCCATTTTCACAGTGGACTAGCCCAACTGCCGAAGAAAATCGTTGTTGCTGCCGCTCCTCTTGTCGGCGAAAATACAAATACGATCACTCTCACCAGTCTACATCTTCATCACACACTCACTATTTTTCGTTTTACCTTCTTTCACCTCTAGAAAAATGGCCGCACCAGCTCCTCGCCATTGCAGACCGATGCGAACCACTAGAGACCCCCTATGCTCTCCATCCTCTCCGGCGTACCAGAAGACCAAGAAACTTATTGCCTCCGATGTACAGAGGCTCCCCCCCGCCTCTGGAGTCTGGTGTAACAGATCATTGCTGGAAGAAAAAAAAAAGGTTTTGGCAAAGATGGATGGGTGAAAAGCATATAATTTGGTTGAAGAAAAATAATTTTTTTTCTTTTTAAGTTTATTATTTTATTGTCTTATAATTTAAATATTTTTTAAATTAAAATATGGTGTTCACTTGCTCACTTGCCTTAATAGGCGTTTAGCCTCACTCTTTTGCCAACTCAACCATCTTAATGCCACATAAGTATGGTCAATGGTTAGAGGGGTTTGATATACTGTGTTTTATTTAGTGTAAGAGTCTAGATGACAAAGACGTAAGTAGAAGGGTCCATAATAAAAACTGGTTCAAGTACAAGGATCCATCAGACCGTTTTGGCTAAAATATTTATTAAGTTACCATTTTCAAAAAACAAAAAAAATTTATTAAGTTTTTTTTTGAAGTAAAAGTATTAACCTAATTGTTTTGAGTTTGGACTCTCTTTAATTTTGAATTTTAATATTATATTATTCTTTAATTAAATTTTATTGGCCCACGGGCTGGCCCTACCAATATTTCTCAAGCCCCTCAAATCGTCAGACTTATTCAAGCCGGGCTAAAAATTCATTTTCTTAAATGGGCTCTAAAAATCTTAGCCCAGCCCTATTAAATCCCGAGTTAGGCTACGTCGGTCTAACGGGCCTAGCCCATATTGACGGCTCTACTCAAAAGAATCAAAGAGAATCTTATAACGCCAATGTTAAAAGATGATTGATTAAAATTGAAATGAATTAGATAAACTAAGAAGTGAAAAGTAACTACAAATTTAATTAGCTACGAATTTTAATTATAATTATATCAATTGTTTTTAAGAAAATAATAAAATCTTAAAAATATGTTTGTGATGATTGATAAAGGATTGACATTAAACTATTTAGAAAATTTCAATTAATACTAATAATAAAATTACATAATTATTATATTTATATATATTAACAATAAATAATTTGAGGCCTATTTAAATATATAAAAACTCGTAAAGTAGTCAAATTTGCTCTTATACTATTCAAAACTGAGCAACTTAGTTTTCTATTAAAATTTTGATTTAGTATTACCCAATACCCACTATTAGAAGGAAAAAAAAACAAGGCCAAATATTTGTCCTTTTAACTCCAAATTAACTTTAAATTATAGTCAAAGTTGAATGGTAATTTCTTTCTTTTTTTTAAAAAAAAACAATGTCGATGTATGGAGTCATCCATTTTATGCTGAATTTTTGTTTACGAAAAAAAAAAAAATTTGAGACAATTGCAAACTTGATATAATATATTAGCATATTTGAATATTTTTCATAAAATAAAATTCTAAATTCGCCTTTTTAATATCAAGAAAGCTAAGGTAACTGCGGATTATATAATGTGTCTTGTGGTTCCGTATTAATTTTTTTTATCTGCTCTAGTGAATCGTGTTTTAAAGATATCATCTTTCCATTTCTTATTTTCCTTTTTAATCCACCTTTTTTCTCTTGATATACTCACTGTTTCAATTGCATACAAAAAAAAAAATTTCCTAGGTACTGTATTATTTTGGTTCTAAAAATAAAAATGAAAAAGTAAGCATTTACATAATAAATTGAAAAATATTTTACCACACTGTTAAAATTGAACTTTCATATGAATATCAAATTAGTCGAGCTTTAAAATATAGACGGTAGAAAATCAAATGTATGAAATGATAATGTAGGTAGCTTTGCTACTTTGTCCCTGATAGGATGGCTCGTAGTTTGCCATTGTCAAAATAAATTTAATTCTATCGACTTTTGGTTGATTAGTTATATGGTACATTTTTTTTTACATCTACTTAGTTTCGCAAGTCTTAGCCTTTATAATTGTTAGGACGGCAACTAAATAGAGTTTAAGGCCCCTCGCAAATCCAAAAATTTGAGAAGCGAAAAATCCCTTAGGGGAGTAAAAAAAATATACCCCAATTATAGGGAACCTCTCCTCGTACAAAATCTTCAAAAGATAAAGTGATTTGCTTTGTTATAACTAATAAATATATAATTAACCATGTTAACTGGAATAGGCCAGAAGGGCCAGTTAATTACGTGTTAACTAGACCAATGTAACATCTTGCTTTATTTTGTATGCAACTTATGTTATATTAGGAGTATTTGACAAGTACAATCTAATAGTATAAACAACAATGTATTTAACAGTGTTATTAGATGCCATTTGGTTGTTATCAATTGTCACTTCCCTGTTGTATGAATTTCGTGCAAGGAACATATAAGATAGACAAATAATACATCCTGCGCCTATATGACATATTTAATTAGTTTATATGTCTAGGCTTTTATAAATATGTTTTATATAAATTTAAAATCATGATTCTATTTTTCCTATCCTAGATTCATTATCTTCTTTGGTTCCAGAGGGAACAAGAGTGCAATAAGATAGGAAGATACATGAAAAAGCAGAACAGGGACAAACTATTGAAGAGTAGGGACAGATCATGGGCTTGCCGTAGTGGTACGGGATTCTACAGGATAGATGAGTGATGTGGATATGACTATCATTTATTATTATTGGGAAAAATAAAAATAAAAAAAGTTATGAATTGATAAAGTTGGATATTTTGGAGGCCCAATTGCTAAAGTGCATTTCGTTATCTTGGATTAATCTTATCTTTACTTGAGTTGATGCCATTGGCACAGCTATATACGTAACTAATCACTTCCCCAATTCCAAATGATAAAGACTTTGAAAGTAACGTAATATTCTGAAAGCAAAAAGTTCATCATCAGGTAAAAGACACCCATATTACATTACCATATGAACGAACCTTCAAAAGCAGTGCAGCTTTAATACCTTATTAGTCTATACTGCACCTTAAATCTACACTATTGACTCGCATAAACACAAACACAAGCAAACAGCTTTACTAGAACTCAATATATATATATAGTTTATAAAGCAATTTAACTCGAGTACGTGAAATTAATTAAGCATGGGCTTCTCCAAGTCCTCAAGAGGGCGGAAGAACGCCTTCTGCTCCAAAATGGATTCAGCAGTAGCAGCAGTGGCTGGTGAAGAGTGAAAGCCACGTTCCGCGCCACCAGTATCTGCTGGCCCAAACACCCCAGTTTGTGGGTGAGGAGCCCAGTATTTGTCTGATTGTGCCTCTATCACTTCATCAGGCACAACCGAATCGCGCACATCATCCTCCGGGTTCTTGTCGTACACTGACGTCTGCACACCCCTCCTGTGTACAACCAACAACTAACTACTTAATTAATTCAATCAACAATGTATAGGTATTAGGCCTTCGAATTATATATATCTCAGTCCAAAATTTGATTAATTTAGTGCCCAAATGTCGGGTCTACTCACGTGATTATCTCTGATTTCATCCTAATAAAAAACTTAAAACTAACCAATCAACTTTAATTATATGTACGGCAAAGTTGGAAATCTGATATGGGTATCTATAACCAGTCACTTAGCTCCCGTTTAATTATAGATTTTCAAATTTAATAATAGCTTAACTACTGTTTGTGGGGGCACAGGAAAATGATTGATGATGGTGGTGAATACAGGTCCAATTCCCCAACCCCCACCAAGAAGGAACAGTGTCAACCATTAATCATCAGCAATATTGTTGCTTCAAAAAAGGCAAAATAGCTCCAGCCCTACATGTCTAATCAAGTGCTTCTATCTAATCTTTTTATCTTCATCTTTGGTTTTATATGGGTCCCTAAAGTTTCACCTATAGACCTACACCTACTCACCTACGGCTTTTCTTTTTCTTAACTTTCCAAGCTTCTATGAGATCAGGTTATAGACGGTTACAGCTTTACATCTAACTTTTTTCTTTTAATCTATTCTAATTTTTTTAATAATAATAAATGTTAATCGTCATCTAACCGTGAAATACATGCAAATGGAGTGATAAATTTCGTAATTTTGGAAAAGATTAACGGTTCAGATCAATTGTAACATGAGTGTGTTAGGCTCAGGGAACATTATCTGTGCCAGAAATTCTTATTGGTGGTGGGTGAGACGTCCTTATCCGATAAGCACTCCACTTCAGCACGCATTATTGTTAATGGTTTGATAAACAAGGAAGAAAAAAACGTGACTGACAGAAGTATGCCTAAAATAATGCTTTGGTGAAAATAACCTGATTTTAGCATCAGTGTATCTGGAAATACATTAAACAGGAAATAAATCAGAATAGCAAATCGCCAGAGCAGAGAGACAAATACACTCATAACTTTCCGGGAAAAAAAGAATATGCCATGTCAAATCGGATCAAAAATCTCATCTAACTAGCTGGAAGACGAGTATAGTAGCTAGATCTGGAAAAACAAACTAAAACTGGTAAAATGCAAAGTTTAGCTTCTAGCAGTTGTAAATCTAGTTGAAATGATCTCGTATTTGATCGATAATACCAAATACTGGAAATCATAAACTTAAGATCCTTCATGCTTACTCTTGCTCAATGGAATAACTAAATTTGAGGATCAAAACCAGAGAGAGAAAGGAGCATCGTAAACTCCGAGCATTGTTTGACCAACAAATTCATTCATTACAGAACTTAGCACAAAAGGAACGCATAATTTTCTCAGAAATTAAGCAAAAATCGCAAAATACTACTTGTAGTAAACAAATTTCGAATAAATGCAGTAGAAAACAAACGGCAAAAGAACAAAAACAACATTTACAGAGATCAAATTAAGAACCATACCTTCCAGAGAGGGAAGGTGAATTAGCAGTAGTTCGAGCACTTGCGTAGCTGATCTGGTTAACAACTCGCTTCCCCAAACTCACGAGTCCACGGCTCTGCAAATTGGCGGCCATACAATATACACTAAAGAAGAAGAAGAAGAAGAAGAAGAAATGGAGTTTCTGAAGAGAATCTGAAAATTCACAGAGATAAAGAGCAAAGCCCCTATGTGATGATGATCACACTCTTTGCCTACTTCCCCTTTTTTTATAGTGAAAAAACTGAGCTGCATTTCTCTTCGCACCTACCCCAGTACAACGGCGTACAACTTCCGTTTCATTTAACGGCAATCAGTACGTTTAACAGAATATCCCATTCTTAATTCCTTTTTAATTCTGTCACTTAATGGAATTATGGATCTTAAAAATGATTCTGGGTATCTTTAATTATACTATCCCCGTCTACTTTCAATCTTCACTATTTTTTAAAAATATTTTTTTACTTTTAACATATCAAAGCTAATAAATAGTAATAATTTATTTTTCAAAATCTCTTTTAAGACTTAATAATAAACATTGATGAATTTGGATATATTATTTCTCAAAGTACATGTAAAGTCTGGATAAATAAAAATAAACGGAGAGATTAAATAATGTGATTAATTAAGGGAAAAGTCTCGTTTGGTAATCTTGGTGTACGACAAGGACACCGTTACCTCCGTTTCGACGTTAAGTTATCATTGTCGCATAAAGGAGATGGTATATTGTTAAATGACTATCTTGCCCTTGTATGGTCCCAGTACTCTTATTGCCAAGTGTTAACATTATCTAGAATTAACACGCGGTTTTTTAGTATAAAATTGTCAAACAAGTGTTACAGTAAATATCAAAATAGTCCCTTAAGTTTATGGCAAATACAAATTAGTCATTTAAGTATGTTATTGAGTAGTTTGATCAACTAAGTTTGCCAATATGAAGACATTTGGTTTCTATAGATATTCTAGGTATTTTGTCTATTATATTTGATGGAAAAATAAAAAGAATAAAAATATCCATTTAACTTTCATTTATTAGTTAAGGGAACCATTCCTTGAAAAAAGAATTATTAATAAAAATATCCATTTAACTTTCATTTATTAGTTACGGGAACCATTCCTTGAAAAAAGAATTATTAATAATTACACGTTTATACTTTTATCTTTCAAACTCCCTGAATGAAAATATTTTATTCCGTCACAGTGTATTGTCTAACTTATTATAGATCTATCATCATAAAACCTATTATTTGTACACCTCTAGTTGGATGAAAAAAAACTAATAGTTTTATAGTTAGTTGGATCGAGTGCAGGTTAAATTAAAGGTGATAATTTTTTTTAATTTTCAAATAATTCAATTTTAATCGATGGTTTTCAGTTAACAAGAGGTATGAATGATAAGTTATGTGACTATAAGGCTACAAATAGCCAGTATGACGAAAAGTGAAATTAACTAATAAATGAAAGTTAAGGAATATTTCTGACTCTCCTTCAAAAATATAAATAGTGAAAACTCATATTTGAAACTGCATTTTATATTTGTTTATTTTCTAGAATTTAACATAGGTTTTTAAGAATGAACTCTTACTTTTTCTATTATTTTTTTATTTGCATGATATTATGTTTTGGTCTTTTGTTTTTTGATTTAAGATGCTTAATTTTTTTTTCTCATTAAGGCCAAAATTAAACATGTTCTCGGGAGATGATTGTTGATACATTAATAAAGAATATATAGATTTTTATAAAGAGAGAAATCATGGTAGTCCCCACCAATATTTGATATTTTCAATCTTTTTTTTTTTCATTTCATCTTAAATCCAACCGATAAAGTTTGCTAAAATATATGTCTAAAACGATAATGCTCTTATTTGGAAAATTTAAAATAACAAATTTATATAGAAATATATTTAAGTGTTCATTTTGAACCTATCACAAAAATATTGGGACTCATTAGTCTTTTTCTAAATTCTAACAATATTTTATTTAATTCTTCTTCTGTATTAATTTTATCTGCTTCCTTAAATGATGGAACAGAATATTGCTGATTAGATATGGAGTCACGCCTACTTATTATCCATATACATAATCTTAACAAAATAATAAAAATATCTTCTAGATATTAAAGTATTACCTAACATATATGGTGAGATATCTAATTTTTACCAGCACTTGGAAAATTAATGAGTCTATAATTTTGGTTTAAGACTTAAAACATTAGAATACACGTCATAATCTACTCCATAATTAAATTATTTTGAAGGTTAAGCATATATATATATATATATATATATATATTAGTCAAATGGTGAAAAGAAAAATTGATTTGGGAGTTAGATGTTGCTCCATTACTGCTATTAAGTTGGAATCCATGTGTTAATAATGATCGAGGGGTGACTCGACAGTGTTAAAAAAAAATATCTTAGGTCCTCAAATTTAAGGGGCCTCATTTTTTAACAATAATAAGTTATTAGTTATTATTTTTAACAAATATTGAATAATATTTGTAGAAAAAATAAACTTTTCATAAAAAATGAAGGAATTATTAGAAGAAAACTGACGTATTTGGAGTACTATATCTAATGAAAAATAATTTAAAATAAGAATAGTTATATTATCAATTGAAAAATAGAAGAAATCAATTATATAAAAGTTATTAACAATTCAAGTTTTAGGCCCCATTTAGTTTTTATTTTAGACCACTAATATGCTTTAGCCGCTCATGTAAAGATCTTTCTGTATTTTCATTAATAGGTATAAAGATAGAATAATGTTGATCCATTTTAACTAGATTTATGAGTTTTCGTAAAAGTGTGTGAGTTTCTAATTTATTTACGGGAAAATGCTCAAATATATATATATAAAACTGAATTCAATACCACTATTTCTAAACTTTAATTTTGCAATTTGGAGTATTTATTCTGAATATTTTCCCCTATTTTTAATTAAAACTTTTGAATTTGAATGATACAATAATTAATAGAAAAAAGTGTTTTATTAACAGTCTTAAAATAATTTTTCACTTGACTAATTGAACTTAAATATATTCTGATCTTGCAACATGAGAGTGAAATATACCCATTAATTCTCGTCAAATTTAGGAGTGTTTTCAACACTTCTCTCAACTTTATATTAAAAGTTTCATGCTCCTACAAGAGTTTGAGAGCACTTGTTATATCCTGTGTCAGATCGAGTATATATAACTATATATAAGTTAAGTTAGTCAAGTAGATATTTTAAAGACTTGACAAAAAGTCAAGGTCCAAACCAATAATTTGTGTCAAATTTAGATGTGTTTTCAATACTTCTCTCATAAGATAAATAATGATAATATGATTTTATTTGTTATCTTAATTCTTTCTTTCTAATTTTTATTCATAATATGAAAGTTGAAGAAATATTTTTTATATAAGTGTAAATTAAAATTTAAAATAAAATAGCCTCCAAAACTTTTATTTACATATAATAGAAATACTAGGAAATTTCTACATCTACACAAACATGAAAAGACAACAAAAATAATTCTTAATTGAGTGAATTATAAATCATAATCCAATTTCCTCGAAGCTTCGTAGCCAAGTTGATAGATCATTATCTGCTTAAAATTACACTCAACCTGAGATCATTCACAAAGTTCAACGTGATTTGAAACCAAAGCTTTGAATAATTTTTTGAAAAAGTATTTTCCACAATTTACTTAATTCTCTAAGTTTGGATATAAATTATGATTTTAAATTTTATTTAAACATGTAATATTTTAAGTTACACTCTTTCGTAAATATGAAAATTCACAAATTATAAAAATTATCAAAATTTCTACGATTCTTATACAATCACCAAATGAACAAATCATAATTTATAAATGTTAGATAGAAAATATAATTACTTAGTTATGTTGGGGTTATTATGTAATTACTTATAGTCTACAACTATATATATTGTACAAGACTCTAATTATTGATTGACATCATTAATAATAATAATATTCTATCATGGTATCAGAGCAAGGGTTTATTTCTTCCAAACCCTAGCCGCCGCCGCCCCTTAGTCGTCTTCTTCTTCAACGACTATCTCACCATGGTGAAGACCACAGATCCACTAGATGATCTCCCCACGGGGTTGAAACTTTTTATAAAAAATCTCCATTCTCTTACTCCGGAAAAATTAAATGATTCAAATTTTCCATCTTGGTTCACTACCGCGTCTGCAAATCTTTCCGCTCATCGACTCATGGCGTATGTTGATGGAACCATGGATGTTCCACCCGCCACAATCACCATCACATCCGATGGAGAGGCGGCAGCAGCGGCAGCCACCGCTGTCACAATCAACCCGGACCATGAAAAATGGTCCGTTATTGATGCCCAATTACGGGCGTGTCTTCTAGCAATTATCAGCCCGTCGGTTCAAAATCATCTCCATGGACTCACTTCCGCCGCAGCCATTTGGAATCATCTTCAACTTCGGTATAATTCACTATCGCGCACTCATATATTTCAATTAAAGGAACAACTTCATGGTATTCAGAAAGGTAGTGACTCTATGCAAAAGTATCTTGACTCTGTTGTTACAATTGTCGCTGCTCTGAATCGTGCCAAATCTGGAATTCCAGATCAAGATGTGATCTTATGTGTTCTTCGTGGTCTGTCGTCCGAATATGCGTCTATTAAACAAAATATCAGGACGAATATTGCACATGTAACGTTTGCTGAAGTGTCATCTTGGTTACTTACCGAAGAATTGAATGTACAGATGGAACAAAAATTAAAGGTTAGGGAAGCCGGTGGACTAGCTGAACCACACACCGCCCTCTATGCTCAATCTTGGCAGTCAGCCGGCCACAGAGGCGGTCGTGGACGAGGCTTTCATCGCGGCAGAGGCGGAACTCCTGGTCGCGGCAGCTCTGCAGGTGGTCGCGGGGGGGCTGTCGACAGCCCTCAACAGCGAGGTGGCTACTCCGGCGGTCGTGGGGGGTCTGCTGGTCGCGGCAGTGGACCTCCTCGCAGCTCCATCATCTGCCAAATTTGTGGCAAATATAATCATGCTGCGTGGGACTGCTGGCATAGGTTTGATAACACTTATTCTGGACCGTCTACATCGTCACCTCAAGCGTTCTATGCTGCAAACTCTGCTGAATCAAATGGTAATTGGTTCTTAGACACAGGTGCTAATGCCCATGTAACACCGGATCTGTCTCGTCTATACTCTTATACTCCATACTCTGGCAATGACAGTGTAACTAGTGCAGGTGGCCACCCTCTCCCTATTGCTCATGTGGGCTCAGGTAAAATACCTACCTCCTCTGGCATTTTTCACCTTGGTAACCTTCTTCATGTACCATCTCTTAAATCTCATCTTCTATCCGTTTATCGTTTCACCAAAGATAATAATTGTACCCTACTCTTTAACTCCAATGAATTTCAGATTCTGGACAACACCACCCACCGAGTGAGGTACAGAGGCCAATGTGAGCAAGGGCTTTACATGCTACCTTCCAACTATCAAGTGTCTGCGTCTATCGAGTCGTCTCCAACAGCTTGCTCTGCCATTCTCACTCCTCAAGATTGGCATCGTCGCTTGGGGCATCCTTCTGTCGAAGTCAATAAACATTTACTTTCTCTTTTTGGTTTCAATAAAGTGTCCAATGTAACGTCCTGTGAGTCATGTTCTGTATCCAAGTCACACAAACTACCATTTTCTTTATCATATAATGCAGCACTATTTCCTTTTCAACTTATCCATTCTGATGTTTGGGGCCCTACGGCGGTCCCATCTTTTGGTGGTTTTCGTTATTACATTAGCTTTGTTGATGACTTTACCAAATTTTGCTGGTTATATCCCTTAAAACAAAAATCTGAGGCGTTTGGAGCTTTTAAAAGTTTTCAGTTCATGGTTCAGAATCAGTTTGGCACTACCATAAAATTGTTCCGAACTGACAATGGCTGTGAATATGTAAACAATCAGTTTGCACATTTTCTCCAGCGCCTTGGCATCCTCCACCAAAAAACGTGTCCTTATACCCCTGAACAGAACGGGGTGGCGGAGCGCAAGCATCGTCACCTCATCGAAACTGTCATTACTCTTCTTCACACAGCTCGCTTACCTGTAACTTTCTGGGTTGAGGCGCTTGCCACAGCAAATTTTTTGATTAATCGTCTTCCAAAGAAATCTCTTGGTCATATCTCGCCACATGAAAAATTATACAACATTGCTCCAGATTACTCCATTCTCCGTGTTTTCGGGTGTCTTGCCTATCCCCATTTGCGTCATGAGGTAAATCATAAGTTACAACCTCGATCGAAGCCCTGCGTCTTTGTTGGCTATGAACCCCTTACCAAAGGTTATCGATGTTTTGAACCCACCACCCAGCGTATATATGTGACCCGTCATGTTAAGTTCCATGAAACTGAGTTTCCCTACCACAAGTCCTTATCTCAGCAGTCCCCGTCTTCACCATCCTACTTTGGTGTTCTTCCTCTTTTTCCTACACAGCCCTCTGCAGAATCAAGCCATGCTCACACGCCTCCGTCCTCACCAATGCTGCCAGCCATCACACTCGCACAGCCCTCAACCCCTGCCACTTCCATTCAGTCAACAACGCCCACACCACACCCACACATTACACCAATATCGTTCCCGTCGACGCCGCAGTCGTTTCCACCAACCAGCCCACAGCCGGCGTCACCAACCAGTCGTACAGCTGTACCAGAACCAGCACCCGCCCCAATCCCGGCTCCTCATCATCCCATGACTACCCGTGCCAAGAGTGGCATCTTCAAACCAAAAACATACTCCTCTACCATTCCATATGATACCCAGCCACTCACTGAGCCCACAACATACAAACAGGCTGCTCAAAATAAACATTGGTGCACTGCTATGGATGCTGAGTTTGAGGCGTTACAGAGACAAAATACTTGGGTGTTAGTTCCTCCCCCTTTGAACCGTTTTCCCATTGGCTGTAAGTGGATTTATCGCATAAAACGCAACTCTGATGGCACTGTGGCTAGATACAAAGCTCGCCTGGTTGCAAAGGGATATGATCAAGCTTATGGGCTGGACTACTCAGAAACATTCAGTCCGGTGGTTAAACAACAGACAATCCGCCTTGTCCTGTCTCTAGCTATGCATCATCAGTGGCAACTCCATCAACTGGACGTTTCTAACGCCTTTTTACATGGTGAACTAGAGGAGGAAATCTACATGCAACAACCTCCTGGATATATTGATCAACGGCACCCTACTCATGTCTGTAAGTTGGTAAAATCTCTCTATGGCTTAAAACAAGCTCCACGTGCATGGTACCTACGTCTCTCATCCTTTCTTGCGGCACAGGGCTTCACTACCACTACTAATGACACAAGTCTTTTTGTCAAACATTCAGCCACAGGAATTCTCATACTACTCCTCTATGTTGATGATATTGTTGTCACTGGTTCCTCTCCTACCCTCATTCATGATTTTATAAACTGTATGCATCATGAATTTCAGATGAAGGATCTTGGCCCTCTCAAATATTTTCTTGGGTTGGAAGTTGACCGCACCAGTGATCAGCTTCTCTTACATCAGACCAAATATGCAGGGGAACTAATCCATCGAGCAGGAGTGGACTCATGCACCACCGCACCTACACCAATCAGCCCCAGCCAGTCGACTAACGGTGCAGACGTGCCGTTCCACAACCCACGTTTGTTTCGCAGCTTGGTCGGCGGCCTGCAATATTTAACTGTAACCCGTCCAGATATACAGTTCGCAGTCAACTATGTGGCTCAGAAAATGCACAGTCCGACGGAACAAGACTTTCACACTCTCAAACGCATTCTTCGGTATGTCAAAGGAACAATTTCGTGTGGCATTACCTTTTTCAGAGGAGACCTTCGTCTTCGCGGCTACTCCGACTCTGACTGGGCAAATGATCCGTCCGACAGCCGCTCAACCACCGGTTATCTCATCTTCTTTGGACCAAATTTGATCTCCTGGAACACACAAAAACAGGGACGGGTATCAAAATCCTCCACGGAGGCTGAATATCGAGCTCTATCGGCTGCAGCCTCGGAAGTCATGTGGCTCACCTACCTTCTAGCTGACCTTCATGTTTCAACACCGTCGCCAAGCTTGTATTGTGACAACAAATCTGCGATTTGTCTGACCAAGAATCCTGTCTTCCACAAGCGCATGAAGCATGTGGGCAAGGACTGTCATTTTGTGCGCGAACAGGTCATTGATGGAGCCATGACAGCTGAGTATGTTTCCACCGAGGACCAGCTAGCGGATTTTCTCACAAAACCGTTACCATCTCAGCGTTTTCAGTATCTTCTCTCCAAGCTTCCTCTTGCTTCCGCCAAGACTCAGCTTGAGGGGGGATGTTAGATAGAAAATATAATTACTTAGTTATGTTGGGGTTATTATGTAATTACTTATAGTCTACAACTATATATATTGTACAAGACTCTAATTATTGATTGACATCATTAATAATAATAATATTCTATCAATAAATAAGATATCATAATATCCTAAAAAACTATATGAATAAATCATATATATCTTAATTTTTTATAAATAAATATTTAAGATTATAAACTTTAGGACACACATAATTCTATGAGGATAATTAACTAATCAACAATAGCAATAAGTAGTAATAACAATATATTTTGCTACACATAGTTTTGATGTAAAATTTAATATTTTTGACACTATTTTATAATATCATTTTAATTTGTGTGACACTATTTATCGATATCAAATTATTTGAATAGGCCCATGCCTCTATTGTGTACCACATTTTATGAGGAAAACATCAATTTATCATCGAGCGTAATTTTGTGGTGGCCAATTCCACTATCCCAAGCCTTGTAGTTTGTATGAATTATTAAAATTCTTTCTAAAAATATTGAATTTTAAATTATAAAATTTTAATATCTTCTTTTTATATATATATAAATCATCTCCATATTTATGATCAACTAATATGAAAAATGTGGCCCATAAAATGGATAGAGATTTTAGAGTGGGTAAATCCAAAACCACTTGTACATTCCCTAACCAATGTGGGTAATATATATTATTAATATCAGGATTTTCTGTGTATAAAAATATTAATTTTGTTAACATCATAATTTATTAGGTATAAAAATAATATTGAATGGAATCTATAAATAACATATTATATAAGAATAATTTAAATAGAATATTAACTATGTATAAAAAATAACATGCATTTTTTTATCAAGATGTCTTTTTCTTGTTACTTAATTTATTTTTTTCACTTAAATTATTATCTACATAAAAGGCATACAACAAGTTTTTGCATGCGACTTGCCGTCTGACATACTTTTTTTTTTTCATTTTACTTTTTAAGTTTTCGGATAGTTAAGGTGTGTCGACGTACGGTATCAAATAATTATGATTTTTTTAATAGGAAAATGCACAAGTATCCCCTCAATCTATGCCATAAATTTCAGAGACACACTTATACGATAGTAAAGTCTTATTACTCTCTTGAACTTATTTTATAAGTAATTTTCTACTCCTTTTGGGCCTACGTGGCGCTAGGTTAAAAAAAATCAATCAGCGTTGGCCCCACAAGATAGTGTCACGTAGACAAAAAGGGGTAGAAAATTACTTATAAAATAAGTTCAGGGTAATAAAACCTTAGTATAGTATAAGTGTGTCTCTGAGATTTCGAGCATAGGTTGAGGGGATACTTGTGCATTATCCCTTTTTTAATTGAAATTTCTCAATGAGAATGTTTCGCCATTAGTAGTTGTTCGGATAGATATTTTGATTGAAATAGTGAAAGAAAAAAAAGGATAATATTTTCATATAAAAAATTTAAAAACTTTTCAAAAGTTCAGTAAATATATGTTTCCTATCATGCGTCTTTTCAGTAAGCTAATTTAGTAGAAAATGAATGAAAAAAATCATACTAAGCAATTAGGACCACAATTAGTCATAATCGATTAACATAATAAAAATGTAAAAATAAATAAATATTGGTACGTTGATTGGTCAACTTATATAAAAGTAAGTCAAATTAACGTACTTGTGAAAAATGTTTAGCAGTAACAAATATTAAAGGTTGAAGTTTGTACCTCTAGTTTTTGGCTAAAATATCCTTAAACTATACCATCAGCTTAAATTATATCCTTAAATTATTATTCTTTAGAAAAAAAATATCCCCCAAATATTTAAAACTTAATAACTTTCGTCGCTCTATTAAAATTTATCAAAAATTAGCTAATTTCACATAAAAACATATGCAATTAATTCTATTCTCTTAAAAAATTATATAATATTGTTACCGGTTGAAAAAAACATCCCAAAAATTTGAGACTTGTGTTTGTTGTTAACAAAATAATGTTAGGATGGTGTGAGTCTACGAGGAGACATGCTCTGCTATTCTCCTTACCAATTGAATGAAGCCGTAGATTAATTTCACATCATTTTTACCTTGCAAAGCCAAAATATCTACTAAATATATAATTTTTGGGGAAAATTGATAATTAAGGTGATCAAGATTCAGCTAATTTTGATCTCTAGTACTCAAGTTTCATTTTTCATTATTAGAAGTAAAAGTCTCCGATCGCCACCACTTTTTGCACATTCCATGAAAAGAAAATAATTCCATTGATAATTTTTTGATATCAAATCAAATAAAAAGTAAATAAAAATAAAAATGTTAATTAAAAGGAAGAAAATGCAAAACGTTATTGCTAAAAAGATTATAATATTATTTTAAATATACGTAGAATGAATGGAGTTGATTTATTGGGGCGATTTAGGGAGTTTTGTTGAGAACAGTGTGAACCGTACATGTTTTTTGAATAATTTGTTAATTTTTGATAAATTTTAACAAAAAGATGAAAGTTGTCAAATTTTAAATAATTGAAGAATTTTTTTTGCTAAGAAAAATAATTTGAAGATGTAGTTTAGGTTGAGGGTATATTTTAAAAACTTCTCAAATGGTATAAAGGAAAATGTTTTCCATGGAAAATATTTTGCTAGAAAATAAGTAGATCTATAACTTATTTTTTCATGTTTGGTTGGTGAATAAAAAATATTTTTAGAAAATGATTTTAGTGTTTAATTTATGAATGAAAAATATTTTTGAGAAATTATCTTTTATTTTTACTTCTAGACATTTTTCACATAGATAAATCAAATATTTTAAAAGAAAATTGTTCGATAGGTATTTTGATTGTCAATGAAAAAAAATAAAAATGGCATATTCACATAGATAAATCAAATAGCTTTTTATATTTTAGTGAAAACTTATTTTTCATTATGTATTTTTCGAACAAGTTAATATCGTATTATATAGTAACAAAATAATATTTTATATTATAAATTTTTTATTGATTTACAAATAAAAATAAATCTTGATTCCTAATAGTCAACAAAACCTACTTACTTAATTACACTATTTTTCGATAAGTTTCATCATTTATGCGATGCACGACTCACAAGTTCTTTTCAATTAGGTTAGTGAATGAGACATGCTCAATTTTATTAGTCTATAATATGTAATTTGTTTATTGAAAGAATTTAAGCATATAATATAAAATTATTTATTTACTATTAAACGGGAATGGTTCTATTG
Source organism: Solanum pennellii (assembly GCF_001406875.1). NCBI lineage: Eukaryota > Viridiplantae > Streptophyta > Magnoliopsida > Solanales > Solanaceae > Solanum > Solanum pennellii. The sequence goes on from NC_028639.1 coordinate 63,179,273, forward strand.
CAACCATGAAGGAGACATCAAGGAGTTTTTAGAAATTGTAAGAGTCACTGAACAAGTGGTGACGTTAAAATAATTAATTTTTACCTATTTCAATAATTTAGGTAATAGTATGAGAATATTCTTTTACTCAGAAAATTTGGCTAGAATTTAATCTGAAAAATTGGTTAGAATTTAGTCAGAATAGTAAAATAAATATGTTATTTTACATTTAAACATTAATATCATCATTATATTTAACGTTTTCATAGTTTCTCTTTGGATGCTTAAATAAAAAATGTTTAGCCGTTAGACTGGGGTAATCCTCCCTTCATAAAGTAGTTTTTGGGTTGAGTTAGACGCAAATATCATATTTTTACAAGAGAAAAATATCATTTTGACAGTCTCCAAAAAGGTCTTGTCTATCTCGAACACCAGGGGCGGCTTTACAGCTTTGCAAAAAAAGCAATCGCCTTAGGCCCACAAATTTGAGGATCTTCATTTTTTTAAAAAAAATAGGTTATAAGCCTTTTTTTAAAATTAAAAAAGTATCGAGTATTATTTGTAGAAAATTATTTTTTAAATAAAAAATAAAGAAGTAATAGAAGTTTGCGAAATTATGAATACTATGTCTCAAGAAAGATTAAATTATTGACAATAATAAGCTTTATAAAAATATATATTTAAATTTAAGACCTCCATTTGAATTTAGTTTTAGGCCACCGACTTACTAGAGTCGCTCCCATCGAACACTGTTTGTTTTTACGTCTAATCTCACACGTAAAGTCTATACTAATATTGAATAGCACTTATCATGCAATCTAGACTAATATTGAATAGCACTTATCATGCAATCTTTATTGATACCAACTCAAGTCTAATCTCACACGTAAAGTCTATAACTAATATTGAATAGCACTTATCATGCAATCTTTATTATTTATTGATACCAACTCAAGGCATGATACTAGAGATCCATTCAATTATTGGCCTTTGTGTTATATTATTTACGTACCAAATTTTCAATTGTGAAATCCATGGAATTTTAGTGTTCATATTGATTAAAATATGAGTTGTTATCACATTATATAGCCTCTACATCTTCTCTAATATAATTAAAATGTGCGGCAATTTTTTTTAATTTAAGATACAAGTGGCCTTTACTTTTTTGTTATATAAATTTTAAGAAATACAGATGAATTACTCTCCATCTTAACCATTATTCCAATCAAAGGATGAGCATATGCTAAACCCTAAATTTCACATATATAGCTGAATAGGGTATGAGATCGAAAGAATTTTAACTTTTAAAAAGTACACACAAAAAAATAAGTCAGACGTTAATATTTTCAATCAACTTTTAATCGATTTAGGGCCCGTTTGGATGGGCTTAATAAAAGCAGCTTTAAAAAAGTACTTTTGAAAGTGCTGAAACTTATTTTTAAAATAAGCAGTTATGCGTTTGGATAAAAGTGCTGAAGTTGCTATGCCGAATGTGAAAAGGGAGAAATGGATGAAAGAGATGTTAGGGTTATATGGGTAATTTGGAGATTGTATAAAAATATTAAGGGCAAAAAGATAAAAACGTGGTCAACTTAAAACAGCTTATAAGCTAAAAAAGAAAAAGCACCCCTACCCCAGCTTTTAACTTTTGGCTTAAAATAAGTTTTTTTTTAACTTAAAATAAGTTATTTGAGTATTGCCAAACAACTAAATAAGTCAAAAACCAGCTTTTAAGTCAGTTTGACCAGCTTTTAAGCTGAACCAAACAGGTTCTTAGTGATGACGTTTTGTTCTTTGATTCGATTATCTTATGATGATTCGATTTAATTCTTCATTAGTGCATACTATACCAAATCAAAAGTAGTTTGATTTGATTCGATTATATAGCATGTAACTATCATGTAGTTATATCAAATTGAATTATTCATTTCTTTCATTTGTAGATTACTTAGAATTTAAAAAAAAAACACTCCAAATCTCTGGTGTTTGTGGATATTGTTTACCAAATATCTAGTTTTGAATTTTAATTTGTAAAAAAATAAATTCTGAATTTTTATTGAATAAAGCTTGTAAGGTTGAAAGTGAAAGAACATATCGGATGCTGCCAAAGAATGGTGGGCCGTATTTGTGCTTTATTTCTAGGATAATGAAAATATTTTTAATTTCGTATTTGTGCTTTATTTCTAGGATAATGAAAATATTTTTAAAAAGAATTGACCAATTAATCCAATCTCAAAACGAATAAATATAATTTTCCTCCTTTTATTATCTTAGATATTTCTTTTACCCATAAAGATATTTAATGAATAAGTATGTTTGAAGAAAAGATTGTGAATTTGTTTGAAGTTTCAAATTGAGAGGTGGTAAGCCGAAATCAAACATAAAAAATTGTAATATGTGATTTTTTAAGAGGTGGTAAGTCAAAATCAAATATGTAAAAATTGTAATATGTGATTTTTTTATTACTGTACGGGATATTATGTTATTGATAAATAACATGAATACAATTATATTTACTTATTTTTTTTTTATAAATTTTTTTTCATAATTCAACAGCTTAAATAATAAAATTCTGTCTCGTAAAATATGATAAATTTCTACGTCAACCAAACATGAAAAGACATCAAAATAATTCTTCATTGAGTGAATTGTACATCATAATCGAATTTCCTCGAAGCTTGGTAGCCTAGTTGATATATTACTATTTACTTAAAATTACACGCAACCTGAAATTATTCATAAAGTTCAGCGTAAATTCAAATAATTTGTTTAGAATTATTTTTTGAAAAAGTATTTTCCATATTTACTTTTTTGCTTTTGGATATACTACATGAAGTTGAATTAGTTTAAAATTAAAGTTTTATTTGGATATGTAATATCTTTTTATAAATTTATAAATTGTGAAAATTATCAAAGTTTCTACTGTTCTAATAAAATTATCAAATGATCAAATCATAGTTTATAAATAAAAATATCAAAATATCCTAAAGCACTACATTAATAAATTTTGTATCTCTGTGTTTTTCTTATAAATAAATATTTATAATTACAAAAATAAAAATATACAATTTTCTGAAGATTAGCAAATCAATAATAATAATAATAATATAATTTTTTTCGATGTAACAATTTCTTTCTCGTCAAATATGAGTATAGGATATAATTTCGGTAAGACAAGGTGTATGTTTGATATGTTCTCCACACAAATATTATTTTATTTTTTTAAAAAAATTAGTGAGTTTTTAATTTACTTTTTAAAATATTTTCTATGTAAGGAAAGAAATATTACCTCAAGAACAATTAGAAATCGTTTGGAACACAAGTGTTTCATTCGATTGGAAGCTATTTTTATCTGCAAATGTTTCACAAATTAAAATGCTCCTTAATAAAGGTGAATTCATATCTAAAAGGACTTGAATAAAAAATCTCTAATTAAAATTAAAAAAATATTTATTAATCGACTCAACATAAAAAATCAAACATTTTCATAAAGAGTAGTAATCTTGTGCTGGCCACTCCCACTAAGCGTGGTAACTTATATATATAGTTTTTGGTCATTTCATAATTAATCTAAATTAACATCGTATAAGACTCTTTTCGAAAGAAATTTCATGTCCTACCTCACGTCTTTTGGTGATCATTGTAATTTTATATGAATTATTAACACTTTGTAAAATTTTTAACTTAAAATAAATTATAAATATTTAAATCTCTTAGATATAAAAAAAAAAAAGTACTCTTTGAACAACTTAAACAAAAAAAATGTGTTCCATGGATAGAAAAAATACCTTTTTTGCAGCCCCCAAAGGGACTTATCTGTTTCCGAACGCGATTTGTTATAGTTTATTTGATCAAGTTTTCGAGAAGTTAAAAGCGATTATATATTTAAACAATTGAGGTATTTAACTAAGGTTTTAAAAGAAAATAAGTAATTTTTAAAAATATAAGGTGTTAACTGTTAGGTTAAGATTTTTAAGAGAAAAAAAAGTGTTTACAAGCAATAACAAGAGTTATTTTCACAAGTTATGTAGGAGAAATTTTCACATATAGCCACTTGAAAATAATTAATTACTCTCTATAACTATAGTTTGATAATTATAATTTGTAACTATATATTATTTGTAAGAGAGAGGCGAGCGAGACTGGGAGAGAGAGGAGAGAGGCAAAAGAGAGGGGGAAAAGAGTGGGAGAAAGGTGAATTGTATATGTATATTGGTTAGATAATTGTATATTATACATATGTAACTGTATATATGGCAAGAGAGATTGGGAGAAGGAGGAGAGAGGTGAGGAGACTGGGAGAGAAAGGAGAGAGGCGAGCGAGATCAAGAGAAGCGAGCGAGAGAGGGCAGAGAGTGGAAGAGAGGTGAAATGTATATGTATATAATTGTATATAACTGTATATTATACATATACATTTGTATAAATGTCAAGCGAGATTGGGGAGGGAGGAGAGAGGCGAGCGAGAATGAGAGAGGGAGGAGAGAGCGAACGAGAGATGGTAGAGAGTGGGAGAGAGGTGAATTGTATATGTATATAGGCTAAAAAATTGTATATTATACAATATTTATTTGTATATTCTGGCGAATTATACATATATAAACATGACTAATTATACAAACTCGAAGTCAGCTCACATAATAAATGTATAATGTTAGTTGTGAGTGATAATTATAGCAAACTATAGCTATGATGAGTAATTAAATAGTATAAATTTACTCATCCTCATAATTTTCCTAATTAAAATGTCCTTTATAAAAATTTCTCTAAACAATTCTTATATGTGTTTTTAATTTATTGGTCACACATAATTTATTTTTTGGAAAAAATACATAAATACTTCAAATCTATGCCCGAAATCTTAGAAACATACTTATACCATACTAAAGTCTTATTATCTCCGAACTTAATTTATAAATAATTTTTTTATCTCTTTTCGACCTACGTGACACTAACTTGAAAAAAAATGTCAACAAACACTGAGCTCAGAAGATAGTGTCAGGTAGGCCGAAAGAGGATAAAAAATTATTTATAAAATAAATTCAGAAAACAATAAGACCTCAATATAATACAAGTGTGTTTCTGAAATTTTAAACATAATTTGAAATACTTTATTCATTTTCATCAAGATAAATTCTTTAAAAATAAATTGATGTTTGACCAAACAGACTACTGTAAAACAGATAAAAGGTAGAATAGTGCAGTGGGGCGTGTGGCTCACATTGTAAGGCCAAGTTATCTGCCACTGGATTGTTATCCTCTCCACAAAATTTTGCTGACATGAAAACAAATTAAAGGGCACAACACCTCACCTCACCACATCCAAAACTAAAATTAAAAAAAAAAAAATCATGGCATCTGCTGTTGTTGCTGGTGCTGCTGCTTCTTCTTGCTCTGTTTCTTACTCAAGAAACCTTAGCATTACAAAATCTAATTCCTCAATCCCATCTCTCAAGTCATCCACCACTCCATCTCAGGTATAATTTAATTACTTATAGTCGAAGTCTGCGATCATCTCATTTTTAAAATATATTACGTAGGGATAATAGCATGTTTAGTCCTTCAATTATTTGTAAATTCTGATTTTGGTTTATTTGCCTAAACTTTTTGATCATTTGGAATGTGTGGTTTTGGTATGTTTTATAATTTGCACTGTTTTTGAACTATATTACCCTTATAATAGATGAAGTATTAATTAACACATACATTAGTGAATATGTATACACTAGAAAAGGAATCGAAGTGCGTATTTCGATTAATTGGAGGTTAAATCTTGCTTAATCAAATATAATTACCAACATGTGTTTGTGTTATATTATGTCTCAATACGCCCTCTCTTCAACCGGAGGCCGTGGCAGGGCCATGATTTTGCAGTTCAAAATATGAATAAGTAAACAACACGAACAAGGAGTTCTATCATTTACTATTTGAAACCCCTTAGGTTGATTCCTTTTCATTTTTTTGATTTTCAATGGTATGTTCTTTTTGTCTGTTTTCATTTTCATCTTATGCAAATTATTTTACCTCTTCAGAAAACTAGTTTTCAAGGGCTATCATTACAAGAGGCAAAAAGGGGTGTTTCGAATACATTCTTAGGCGCGGAGAGTAAGAGGAATGCTACTAGCAATGGTGGAAGTAGAGGCCTAGAGATTACTGCAAGAAAAGCTGCAGCTGCAAAGAATATCGAAGTTGAAGTTGATAAGCCATTGGGACTCACTTTAGGTCCAAAGCAAGGTGGTGGAGTTCTCATTACGGTTAGTAACTTGTTGCTCTGCGTTATGTCCATTCATTTCCTTCTGTTTAAATGACACCACAAGTTATTGACTAGTAACTAGTTTTAATCAGCCTGTTTTGTTGAATCATATTGTAGATAAGTTGAACGCGAGGGGTTCAATTGAATCCCCTACTCCGCGATACAAATGACTTATTTTTGGTTATGTAGAAATTGTTGAATCTCCTTAACATAAGAAAATGTTCTAGTGTAGTGATGAAGGGGTTCAAAAGTTGTTGATGTTTGAGATTTTTTGTGTTTGCATTTTGAATGAATTTAGGGTATAGATAATGGCGGTAATGCTGCAAGGGCAGGGCTTAAGGTTGGTGACCAGGTAGTCTACACAAGTAGCTTCTTCGGTGACGAGCTGTGGCCAGCTGATAAGCTTGGATTTACGAAAACTGCCATACAGGCGAAGCCTGACTCTGTCTACTTCGTCATTAGCAGGTTAGCAAGTGATACATTTTGAATGGTCTTATGAAATGAGACATCGCTACGTGTGAGTACTGATGTCTTTTTCAACAAAGGTTGTGAGTTTAACATACTTCGATTGGTTAATATTTTGATGCAGAGGTGCTGATGTAGATGTTAAAAGATTGCCCAAACGTCCCGCTCCTCCTCAATTTGGAAGGAAATTAACTGATGCTCAAAAGGCTAGTATTGATCTGTGCATCATTAGATTTGTATTTGCTTCATGTTCATCCTTTGTATTTGTTTCTTCGCGTAATCATCTATAGTTCATCGTCCTCAGGCCAGAGCAACACACATTTGCCTCGACTGTGGTTACATATACACCTTGCCTAAGTCTTTCGATGAACAGGCAAGTTTCTGCACTCTTCTATACAAGCTTATAATCTCTTTTTTTGGGCTTCAGAAACTTGTTAAGACAATTTCGGAGCTTTTGAAGTCTCTACTTCTCGTAATTGTTGGCATTTTTACATCGTAAACACTAGATGAACATATACAAAATAAGTACAGAGTAGTAAGAAGACCAGCATACCAAATTGAGTCATGTCGGATTTGACGTAGGATTAGGTTATTTCCGCTCTGCAACTCTTCCTCGAGATGACAACGTCAATGACACAACAACCACACTCTCTTTTGTTTCAAGACAAATGGAGTGTTGATATAAAGAGTAGAGAGGGTACCTAATCGCAAATAAAGAAAAAAAACTAATGGCCCCGTGATATAGCCTACACTCACCAACTTACTAGATCCACCAAGCACATAGCGTCCTCTTTTTGGTATGCAGGCTCTACTCTCAGACTAACCTCTTCAGTGTCTTTATACTCCTTTATGCCCGAGTGGTTATATACTTACGTGCATAGACAAATAACGTTATAATTTGCTGCGTGCAGCCGGAGGACTATGCATGTCCACAATGCATAGCACCAAAGAAGAGGTTTGCAAGATATGATGTTAACACTGGTAGAGCAATTGGAGGAGGATTGCCACCAATTGGTGTTATTATTGGTCTCATTGCTGGTATTGGTGGTGTTGGAGCATTACTAGTTTATGGTCTTCAGTAACATCTTTTTATCAAATTCAAATTTTTCCTCATGATTTATTATAACTTAAAAAAGTGTTACTTAAATGCTTGTGCTTATATAATTACACATTCTTGAAAATGAAGCTCAAGTGTGCATGTGCATTTTTTTTCACAAAGGGAGAGTAGAACCCACGAGTTGATGATACGTGTATTCAAATAAATCAAACGTGTAAAGTAAACTTATTAATTTTCTAAAAGATATATAATCATGTATTTAAATTCTTCATAATCATTGTCGTACTATGATGAATGATCAGAGGCGGATACAGAGTTCAGACGATAAAATTGTCATATCTTAATGATATTTGATATTTTTTTACGACGGTTCATCTCTTATTTTTATTACTATAGCAAAAAATATTGACAAGAAATTAAATATATCGATAGATTTGATATTCACATAAGCAACATTATTAATATGAATTAATCGGGTTAGTGAATACAAAATATTTGAAATGATTATAGGGAAAAAATTATGTAATGGAAGGGATATTTTTTGAATAGTAACACGATTATTATCACTTAAAAAGTGGACTAAGGGCCCGTTTGGATGGGCTTAATAAAAGCAGCTTTAAAAAAGTACTTTTGAAAGTGCTGAAACTTATTTTTAAAATAAGCAGTTACGCGTTTGGATAAAAGTGCTGACGTTGCTATGCCAAACGTGAAAAGGGAAAAATAGAAGAAAGAGATATTAGGGTTATGTGGGTAATTTGGAGATTGTATAAAAATATTAAGGGCAAAAAGATAAAAATGTGGTCAACTTAAAACCGAGCTAAAAAAAAAGCACCCCTACCCAAACTTTTAACTTTTGGCTTAAAATAAGTTTTTTTTAACTTAAAATAAGTTATTTTGAGTATTGCCAAACAACTAAATAAGTCAATAACCAGCTTTTAAGTCAGTTTGACCAGCTTTTAAGCTGAGCCAAACAGGCTCTAATCATTTTACTTTAGTGAATTCCATCATGAAGTTGGAAGAGTTCACACTATTTTCATTTCTTAATTTTTGCCCCAATTTTTGGCTTTTCCTTTCTTTCCCCTCTATCGTAATTGGTATTATTAATATAATAGACTTTTTATCTCATATCTAATTAGAGATATTAATTTGTTTCAAGATTATTTATTATATTATTTGAACTAAAATAATGAAATCTCTTATATAAATAGTGAAATAATTAATTAATCCCATGAAAAATTCTAATTTATGAGATAACTTTGTCTATTACATATCCTATCAAATTACTCCTTAGGGCCATTTGATTGTATTTAGAACGTAATTATTGAATAAGTAAAGACGGATATAGAGAATTGTTGTAAAATTTAGATTTCCAAGATTATTAATAAGATTAATTTAGTAAATAGATATTTTCTGAAAGGGAGTATTAAATCAAATTTAACGAGTGAAAACAAATGAAGACTTGTCCATTTTAACAGGTTAAAGAGACATGTATTAGTATTTCTTTCAATACTATTTTTACTATCATTAAATAAAATATTAGTTGTCAAATTTAAAACTTTAAAACATAATTAATAAGATTAATTTAGTAAAATAAATAATTTTTTAAGAAATATACCCTATATCATATTAACACGAGTTAAATAAAAAATATATCCTATATCAAATTAATAAATCAAATAATTAACATGAGTCAAATAAAAAGAATATTCTATATCAAATAATGAAAGTTAAATAAAATAAAACTCTTGGTCCTTACTGATTTTGAAAATGAAAACATTTAGAAGAGTAATAATTAACATAATCTTAAAATGTTTACCAATATTTTTGAATTATATAAAAAGTAGGCAGTAGGCTGTTATTATCTCGTGAGTTATAGTCAAAATCATATTTAATTTGTTTTTAATATTTGAGTTTTATACGTAAGTTATTAACTAACAGAATTTGTTATTTGTGTAAGTCAATTATTAATTGAAAATACATTGTGATAATTAAATTTGAAACTTAAAAAAATATTCGTATTTCAAAAATGAATAATTTATTTTTTTAATCGCAATACTTTACTTTTGATTTTCAAAATGAATGACCCATTTTTATTTTGTAGCAACATTTAACTTTCAATTTTTCACCGTGACGTATTTAAGATCATAAAATTATTATTTTTTTAATTATAATTTTAATTTAAATTTATAAATTAAATTTCGTATCTAGTCAAAGTATTTGTTTAATGTTTTTTTTAATCTTTATCTCGTTTAGGAAAAAAGGCGTTTAATTTGCCAAACCCATTGTCAGTAATTTTGTCTTTGAAAAAACTTGTACTAAACGACAATACACAGTCTCTCTGTGTGAGGAACCCAGCCAGTTTGTGTGCCACTGCCGCCTTTTAAAATTCACAAGCTTTACATTGCTTCCTCTCTACAATTTCCCCTTTGCCCCTTTTCCTTCTTTTCTGTTTGGTGCTCTTTCTTTTACACCCAAAAAGATCAATTTTTGAGTGACACCAACAGTTTAAAACAAGAAAGGAAGAGTTGCTATGGAGAGAAAATCGATAATAATTTGTGGGGTTGTGGGATTTCTAGGGTTATTATCTGCTGTTACTGGTTTTGCTGCTGAGGCCACAAGGATTAAGGTAATTCATTTTTTTTCCTTTAAGGAAAAACCCAAGATTCCACTTTTTTGTTGTGGGGTTTCTTGTTTTATGCTATCTTGGTTTGTTTATGGTCTGGGGAGGTTTAGTTCATCTGTTTATGGTTTTACTGTGTTCTTTAAATTTTGTCAAATCTTTGGTGCAAATGAACTGAAAGATTAATTTGCTGTTATAATCTAAGACGAGGAATGCTAATAGATGGGGTTAAATGAAGATTTCTTCAGTTCTTTGTCATTTGATTGCTTTACTTTTGTGGTTATGAACAATGAACAACACAAATTCTATTCCTTTTAGTTTCATTATCATTCCAAACTACTCCTATAGAAAAAAGAGAATTTTTTGTTCTTGGACTATTAGGTGTGGTCAAATTTGAGCTGAAACTACATTCTGCCCTTGAGATGTTTGCTCCTAGTAGAACCTAGTGGTCATGTGATGGCCAATGTAAGGGAACCCATCATCTCTAATTCAATTGTTAAAGACTGGATTCTTATCATCAAGTTTGCTCGCCTTTGGAGAAAAACTTTTTGGGCTGAGTCTGGGCGTATTCAGCTGAGTTTCCATTGGAAACAACCTCTCTCTGCCTTCACAAGGTAGGCAAGGCTGTGTGCACATTACCCTCCCCATACTCCACCGTGTATGTTGTTGTTTGTCTGAGAGCGTTCAGGTGAATTTGAATGGTTTCTGAATGTTGAGGCTTTGAGCATCTAGGTGTATATATTGATATATGCTCACCTTGGTGTCACTTTCACTCCATGATTTGCTTTCGTCCCTGCTGATCTTGGTTGCAGTTCCATATGATTGTTCCTTGAATCAGGGAATAGTATGTTTCACTTGAGTGGAGAGGATTTCAACTTATATTGGACAATGCAAACAATATCTCACAACCTGCTGACTTTCTCCCCTGTCCCCTACAACATACCTGCCGGTGAGGTATCTCAGGAGTAGGGTATGAATAGTTTCTTGGGGGGGGGGGTGAGTGGAGGAAATGTGCAAGTATAATGGCTTTCAGATCATAACACGCATTGCCCTGCTATCATTCATAAGTCATAACTGCATGGGAGGAGTTTTATGGGTGAAGTTTGGTAGATGGAGAATTGGAGAGAGTGCAACTGGATTAAGAAAAAGAGACCTTTGATGGTTATTTGGTTGCATGCTAAATTTCATATCCAAGGATGGTTACAGGATTTGAGTTGCGTTCATTTTATGTTTACTGTTGGGAATTTTGGTTCCATAGAATATAAGGGTAAAGAGAGTTAATGTTTCCTGGTTTGCTCAGAGGTTCATAGTGACTAATTTATAGTACTATCCGATTATTCTTCAGGGTTCTCAGATCCAGGTTCCGACTCCTACAGAATGTGTATATCCGAGGAGTCCTGCACTGGGTCTTGGATTGACTGCTTCTGTGGCTCTTATGGTTGCTCAAATAATTATCAATGTAGCAAGTGGATGTGTCTGCTGTCAGAAAGGCCAACATCAATCAGCATCTAATTGGACGCTAGCACTAATATGTTTTGTTGTATCCTGGTAAGTTGGTTATGGACTGATAATTAATTTCAAGTTCAGTAGTCATTATTGCAATACATTTAAGATAAAAAGCGATATTCATTTGTTTATCTGTATCTTTGTGATTTGGCTTACTGCTAATTAGATTCAAGTTCAGTTGATCATCATTGCAGTGGATCAAATGGAGGTTGACCCAAATAACAGATAGTAATTGTTGTTGTATAGTTTCTGTGAGGATCTTGCATTGTATGTGTTGGGATGTATCAGAAACCTTGTATATATGCAGTCAAGGCAAAGTAGACGCTCATTATTCCTTCATTCAGAAGTTGACAAGCTTATTCTGTGTTGTTGCCCCTTCGACATCACAACACTAATTCTTCTTTTTTCTGAAAAAAGAAAAATAGCACCCTTTGACATCAGATTAATTTATAAAAAAAACACTAATTTATTTTTTCTGATCTGTCCGTTACAATGTCAAATCTTGACCAACGATTGAAAGTTGGACCTATTTTGTCTTGTATAGAAGGATGATAAGATATCTATCAATGTCCTTGAAGCCAATAAGTTGCCTTACAGCTGTAGTGCTGGCTCACATACTAGTTACAAATGCATGTGCAAACTTTCTTAGCAATTTTTGGAAGTATCATAATTTTAGAATGTGTTGTGACTTGTGGGTATGAGTATTTAATAATGTTGGACTTTTACTCCTCTTTTAAAGATAGTAATTAATCCTAATATACCTTATCGTTCTTATGACTTCACCAACCAATGGTACATTTCTGGTCCTACAGATGCAATTTCCAGTGCACTGTGTTGAGGTGGTGATGTGCAACGGGGATGGACAGAAGCCTACTTCCTTTTGTCTCCCTTTTTTTAATCCTCGGCCTATTCAAACTTCATGGAATGTAGTCCTTGTAGATTAACCTCTGCAGTATGTGATTCCAAAAATGTAGTCTAGCTGATGATGTTGAACCTCAAATTTTTGTATTGACCTTGAGATATCATTGCCCCTCAAATCAGAGTTTTTTCCTCTAATTTTGCATTTGTTTTGGGGGTCATATGCAACGGAATATACTATCAGAAGTTATTTCTCTGGTGAACCATTTTGATCTTATATACCATCCGAAGAAGCCCTAATACAGGTCTACTTACTATGCAGGTTTACATTTGTTATAGCATTTCTATTGTTGCTAACAGGCGCAGCACTGAATGATCAGCATGGTGACGAGAACCTGTATTTCGGCAACTACTATTGCTATGTTGTAAAGCCTGGAGTATTTGCTGGAGCTGCTATCTTGTCCCTTGCCAGTGTTGCTCTTGGAATCACCTATTATCTTTCCTTGACATCTGCAAAGAACATCAACGATCCATGGCGTCCACCAGCTCCAAGTCAAGGTGGTATTGCAATGGGACACCCACAATTTCCTTCGCAGACCAGTCAGGAGCCAGTTTTTGTGCATGAAGATACTTATATGAGACGCATATCTACCTGATTGTCCCTAGACCCGTATAACATAAGGAATGGAGGTGTTAAGGGTGTAATAGTCGTCTTCTATATGTGAAACACTCTCCTTTGTGAGCTATTGTATCATACTATTTTTTTTTTGTTTTTTCATTTGCTATGGCTGTGGCAGTGATAGCTTAATTTTGTCGAAAATTTCTAGCCTGTAGCATGTTTCAGGAGGTGATGTGTGTATGTAATCCAACAATGCAACATACTCTTGTATTGAACTCATTAGTGGTTCTTGATCTAGTTTCTCACCTACTTGAACTTCAGAATTATTTTCCTGGACTGTTTTGTTTAGGAGGAATTTGAGGACTCTTAGATTGTTTGACATTGTTAATAATAGTCAAACAAATACTTAAATAACTTTAGATATAAGGTGAAAAAAAATGCTTTCATGAAAAAGACATGCCAACAAATTGCACATGATGGGGGGACCTGTTATTGGAAGTTTGGGAAAAAATTAGTAACTTGATGGGAGGGAAAAATATTGTCGAAGGAGATGGATGGTTTCAAAATAAATCATGTTGTATTGTATTGAGAAATACATCATCATCAGAAAACTGTACAAGGGAATATTCCTGGACAGGCCTATTGTCACTATTGGTGTGCAGCCACTGTAATAGAATCAAAAAATCAAACAAAGAGAAAAAAGGTTCTCTTTTTACATACAGCAGTTGGTCTGGTCCAGGTTACCAATATAGTAAATATAATTAGAACTTAATTTATAGTCTTCTTTAGTCAGCAGTCCTTTGTTCCAGTTTATATGCAGTCGTTTGTTCCGGTATGTATGTGTGTATGTATTAACAAGACTGTACAGAAATCTTCAGCATGCAATTTTCCATTGTCATTCAGCGGATACCACGGTTCAGGTGAGCGAATGGTTCAGGATTTGCCTTTGGTGCAGGTTTTGCTGCTTCTGGAGTCCCAAATACATTCCAGAATCTGAGAGTTTCATCTCCAGCTGCCGATGCAACTGTGCAACCATCTGGACTCTGCAAAACCAATAAACAAGAAAATGAATACCTTTGTATAAACACAACAATGATGCAAAAGATACTACAACGATGAAAATTTACCTGAGCCATGAAAAGTACTCTAGATGTGTGGCCAGTTAGCTCAGCTACCTTAACCATAGAAGGGTATTTCCAAAGGGTGAGCTGATTCTGAGTGAAACCATGAGAACTTAGCAGCTCACGTTCGTTCTTGTTCCACAGCAGGGAACAAACCTGAGATCCTGTATCGATTGAGTTCAAGCAAGCACCAGTGTGGGTATTCCAGAATTTTATGCACCTGTCACTTCCACCACCACCAGAGGCCAATAAGTTACCCTGGAAAGGACACCAAGCAAGGGCTTTAACAGCAGCTGTGTGATCTTCCAGCCGGTGAAGCCACTGTGTTGTAGAGTTGGAAGAAGCCGTTGATCTGTCCCATATGTGGAGGAGGTTGTCATTTCCACCACTAGCTAATTGCTGGCCAGAGGCTGACCATTTTAGACCACAGACTTCTTGATGATGTCCTTGGTAAGTGTCAACAATGGGATTTCTTATTCTCACATCATTGTTTATGATTTGACCATCCATTCCCCCAGTTGTCAAAATGTGATTGTTCCAATCTAGAGCACCAACTCGGGATCGGTGACCGCCTTTCAAAGTTCTCAACTGCACCAAAGAATGTAAACATGTTAGCATATGAATATTTGGTTTTGAACTATGAAACCAGAAGAATTCAGGAAACATACCAGTCTATTTGCTGTAGAATCCCAAAGCTGAACTTCAGAATTGTTAAGACCAACAGCAATATGTCGACCATCAGGAGCCCATTTAACACTTGTAACTGGGCCATTTTCTTCATCAACAGTGACTAGCTCTGAAGTAGCACCATCAGATGCATCCCACAGATACACAGTGCCGCCAAGAGCAATAGAAAGAACATTGCTGCTGCCCCAGTCTAACAAATTCAAATAGTAATCATCCATGATATCTGGTGCATCTAATGTCCTCTCAGAGGTCTGCATATAAAACAAAATTGAACCTTTAAAAACTGTTCATCCAAAAAAGTTTATCCTTGGCGCAGATTGTGCTTCTTTGCAACAATTGGAATACGGTCTAGGAAAATGCAACTACCTGAGGAATGTATCGACGGGGCTTTGCCGTTTTGTTATGTTGAACAGAGGCAATCTCATTAGGAATGGCCTCAACAGGAGTTGGTGGTTTGTTCTTGAATGCCAGAATGCGAGACCTGTTCATGTTGAAAGTTTCTGCAAGCTGCTTCCTGTATGCCTCTCTGGAGGGAGAGCTAACAGCTGGGTTTTCCTTACCTTTCCGTCCCTCTGTCAGCATGTAATGTGCATAGTCGAAATCCATCGCTGATCGATTTGGAATAAACCTATCCAACTGTTAAAAGACAACAAATCAACAGTTGGTGAGATATTCATGTTTCTATCCCCAAAGAAAGCGGTAAAACAGCTTCTGACAATCGAAAACCCCAGCCCCCACCGTGTTCATGTTTCAGCCTCCATTCCACCCACCCACATAATTTGACACAAGGCAAATAACAGATCAAGGGCCCAACCAATCAATCTAAATAAAACCAATCAGGCCAAAACTGGCATATAGTGATGCTCAATCAGATCAATAGCAAAATTGGCAAACTATTGAAACCCCATCTCCTCATTTTAATTAAAAATCCCCTTTATTGAAAAAGATTAATTCTTGATATACGAGGCAATCTTAGTCGCTTACTTGGGATTAGCTACCTGAACTTTCACTTTATTAGTGAGAATTCAATTCCCCACCTCGTAATCCCCTCCCCGCCCCCAATTCCCATCTAATCAAACACAATTAATGACTACTAGAGAAAATGATTCAGAGTCTAGAATGCATACATTATCACGAGAATTTTTTCGTTGAAGAAGTTGTTCCTGAAGAGGGCAACGAGACTGTTTCTTATTTGATGAGGCAGAGTGTGATCCTGCATCCATTAATTAGCACAAAAAGAAAAAAACAAATATCGACAAGAACAAAAAAGATAACAAATGAAAAAGAATCAAACACCTTGATTAACAAACCCTGCAAAACCAAAATCAGATTATAGACAAACAAATTCAAATGAAACAGTTATAATTGCACAGAAAAATATAAATCACGAGACGAAATCGCTTGCTTGTTCGCTTGAGAAACTTAGAGAGAGAAAGATTGGTGAAGTTCTTCTTAGTTCATTGATGGATTTATACAAATTTCTTCAGAAGGTTTTGTCTGCAGTATGAGGATTCTAGGGTTTTTGTCTCCAACGGCTATATTTCATTTGATTAGCCGTTGTAATTTATTTATTTATTTGGACTAATAAATTGTGCCCTCTGCATATATCTAGGGGTATTTTGGGTAACTTTGATGTTTATTTATGTTAACACACTGCTAAATACTTTCACAAACACAATATTTACATCGAATTGAGTAATTTAACTTCATTAGTGATAAATTATTAAAGAAAGAATACATATTATTATTTTTCGCGATTAATTATAAAATGTGTGTAGAAAGTATATATCTTGCATTTATTGATTTGATATAAATAACGGGTGTAAGTAAATTTTAGTGTAACACACCCCTAATAGAAGGTTCATAATTGCTCATAAATTTTATGAAGTGATTTAAATAATAGTTCATCCTACCTTATAAGATTTATTTATATGTCCTTATTTATTAATGATAACTTTGTAACACGTAGAATTTAAGAAGAAGCTCACTATTCCGTAATAGCAACATCATCTTCCTCCTCATAACCAATGAATCTATACCCTCTAACTTCAAATTAACCCACACGAGCCACGAAATTTTCACCTTTATCGACACTTAATCAAAGGCAAAAATGAAGGTGTGAAGAGAATCTATTGTTATGTGGATGATTGGTTAAAAATAATGATAATGGTGGTGGCTAAAACAAATTGAGATCACACAATTTCACGTAAAAATCTAGACCTTTTATAATAGTTGAAGAGCAAATTTTAATGAATGTCAAAAAAACAAAAAAAATTACCTCAAGCCAAAATACATGTAATGAACGAATCAAATGGATCCGAGAGCAATTCAGACCTTACTTGTTTCGTTAAACAAAGAAACGTGAATTATACAAACATACTGCATGCCCGTTTGGGTAACACAAGTATGTACATAGAACTCCAAAGTAGTTATAAATAAACTTATCACAAAAGAAGTACCATAACATGCAAAGGCAAGCTGGCGGATATTGCAGAGAATAAGGCGTTTTTTTTTCCAGCAAGTTGCAGAGTTAAAGCCACCAAGTTTGTGGCACCAAGTCATAGTATAATTTCTGGTTTACATTTACATTCATAATTTCATATATAGGTAAACACCTAGAACCTGTATACCCAACCTCAGAGCACCACATAATCCCACGCCTTGAAAACTAAGGAGAAAAATTACATAAGGAAACCCAATATACAACACATTCTAAACAGAGTCCCAAAGCAGAGACTACCTGCTTTGCCTTTAAAACATTCAAGCCGGGGGACATGAGACTGCATTTGCCTGGACAAAAAGATTAGCAAGAGATGGATGTACTAGCAAGTATAAGATTATTTCTTGTAAAATTTTACATGTTACTTGTATATTATTGTCTGTATTGCCTTCCCTTTTAGCCCATGCTACAAAATTATTATGGACGACGGCCCACTAACTCCTCATTCAACCTACTGAAGACTAACTTTACCGGAATACAAGCTACAACAGTTGGTAGTGTCTCTTGTTTGAGTGCTCCATCCACTTGATAACTGTTGGAATCACTACTTTGTTTCTGCTGTGAGGCAATCGAAGAAAGCGTCCTTATCTTTTGGTTAGAAGATAAACTAACCTTTTTCCCTGGCTTCCTTGAAAATGTTCTTTCTAAGGGAGGCCGGGAAGTGGCCTTCCTCGTCGTGCTTGCCTTCTGTACAGTAGCTTTTCGAACATTTTTGTGATGATCAGAACCCTGGACATGCTTGATTCCTTCAGGATTATCTTTTGCTGATGATACATGTGGCCTTGGAACACGAACATTGGCAGTCCGGCGAGCAGTTCTCCATGTAGGTTGGAGTGATGGATCATAATCCAATGTCTCTGGATAATTATCAATATCCCCAAGGAAGCTGTCAGTAGAACCATCTGCAAGGGTTTCAACTTGGATAGGATGCCCTATTATTGCTTGCCCATTTAGCTTACTCATCAATGAAATCATAGGCACATGTTCTCTCTGATAACTTGACTGGACTTTCAGATCTACATCTACCAGCATGGTCCTGCCACCAACATGACGGTAGCTATTCATAGGATCAAAATATTCGTCAGCCTCCTCCCAGTATCCTCTAATTGAAGGTTGATCATCCCAAGACAAATCCCCCCAACTCAACATATTTCGGCTAGCCCTACCCAGAGCTTTAGATCCATATCCAGCCATTTGGACACTGGAGTTTGTAACCACATCATCCTGGAGACGAGCATAACCTCCCTTTTCTTTAAAAGTGGACATATGACTGGGTCTCCTTGCAAGATCTCCATCAAATGAATCAATAGGCCTCTTGTTAAGACTTCGGTTATTCCTTTTCCCTTTTAGTTTCCATTTAGACACACCAAAACCAGAAGAGACAGATTCCTGATGACGAGGATGAGAAGTGCCATCTGCGAGTGTAAAATCATCAACCTCCTCACTGCTCATGCTATCATGTTCAGGTAGTGCTTCAGATCTTCCAAGATATTTGGGTTCTAATTCTATAGATACAGCACCATCTGCACGTCAAACAAACTACATTAGCCCTACCTAAGCAAATTATTCTTCACTTGCCCTCTCTATTTAATGGGAGAAAAAAGGCCACCTGAAGATGGGTGATCTCATTTATTGAAGTGCCATAGAAATTTCAAGCAGCAATATGCGTGGAAGAATCGATGTATCATAAGCTAATGTGCAATGTATGTAAGGGTGGTTTGTAAAATGGAACTTGGAGCCAGGGGCATCAGAAAGGTATTTTGGAGTTCACGGCCACATTAATGCATTATACCACCCATCTTACACCAAAATTATGATAAAAGAAGATCTGCACCATACCTAACTTCTAGCATTGTATATCGAGAACTAGTAACGATGGCGAGTTCATCAAGATGTCAATCCCAAGTATGATTATGAAGCAAACTACCAATCAAACTATTCTATGGTAGAAGAACAGGAAATTGAACAAGCAGCAAACTGTAATAGTTGCACACAACAGACACTGCTACATTTTTCGTATAATAAATCCACAGATATGGATGGAAGGGAACTCGACAAATTAACTTCAAACATTTTTTTACCGGATAAGTGTCATTGAGAAGGATAAAGCATTTTTTCCTGGATAAGTGTTATTGAGAAGAGTAAACCACGAAAAGTTTAAAACCTGAATACAAAAAGGTCACAACCACTAAAAGTTTAAAACCTGAATACAAAAAGGTCACAACCCACTGTTCCACCTAGCAACAAGAGTCAACTAGAATTGGACAAATCACAAATAGTACTTGTGCTCACCTAAAAGGCTAAGTCCTTGTATGTTGAGAGATCATACTGCATTCTGTGAACTTTCATATAGGTTCTTCCCTTTCTCAAAAAAAAAAGAAAAAAAAAAAGAAAGGTTGTTCTCTCTGTAAAACCTTTTTTTTTTCAAGTCTTTTTCGTCTTTCAGATATTTTGTACTTAACAGCCTCTTCATACTAATTCTTGGTACAAAGTTTGATCAGTTACTTTTCAAATAAACATACAACTATATGGGTGGAAAATTCAAGGAAGTTGCCAAAATCAAGCTGATAATGTACACCAGAGTAATACGGGTCCATTCTGGCAATCTCTTCCAGAGAAGTTGTGAAGAAAGGGACCTAAATCATTCTATTGGATGCTTCCAAGTTCTTTATAAATTTTAATGGATGCTTCTAATTCTCTTTTCAATAAACTCCACCGAAGAATGTACCGCAGAACAGAATATAAAACACTACAACTCCAACCACATAACATTAGTTAAGACAAGATAATCATCTGTTTCAGCAGGTAGATCAAAATCTTTCGGATGGCATTGCCTCTTAGATTCTATCAATGCACATGGAAGTCCTTAGAACTTGCACATGCTTAAACAACTCCATTGGGCTTGCTCACTGGATATGAAGAAGTTTCTACCCTAAAAATTCACAGTACAACCTTTTGACTCATTTGCCAACAAGAATAACAATGTTCATGAGAAAACATGTGTATAAATAGAAAGAACCAGAAAATGGAGTACCAGTTATAATCTGTTTTGCGGTATAATTTGATGCACAGAAAGGGAGGAGCACAAAAGACTGAAATATTCCTTAAGAAAAATTCAGCACTTACTAGTTTCTACTAAACAAAGAGTTGTTCATGCAAAAAGTGACTCAGGCATTTAAAAAAATGACACAGTTCAGCTAATAATATCTTCTTTCATTCCCAATGTTAATAATATTATTTACCTTATCCAAGAAAAAATATAGTTCAGCTAATCCAGTAATCTTAAAGGACTCCAAATATTTTAACTTTTGGAGCGATAAGGATCAAAGATATCAATAGTATAATTCTGCTTCATTTCTTAACTTGTAATTTCTTTTATCTTCAACTGGAGAAAAATAATAAGTAAATGATGCACATATAAGGGTCAAGGGTGAAGAGAAAAAATGGAGAACCTGAGAGTGTAGCCAACTCATCATCGGTATCTGATTCCAGAGAATCTGACTCGGTTGAATCAGTTTCAGTGAACTCTGTTGAACCACAACCATTCTGTTCACACATGACAGCAGGATGAGAACAATTGTTATCTTCAGTCTTCAATGTTGGAAATTCAATCTGGGATTGATGAACCTCGTCAACACATAAACTGTTGCTAGGTTCAACTGCCAGATACCTAAACCTTATATTCTTTGTAAGTGATTCAACTCGAGGCAGTTCCTTTCCTGTACCAGAGGTAGAAATGGAAGCTGACTCCGGCTGAGGGAGAGAAACTGGCAAATTTTCAGAACTGTGCAGAACATGAGCAAGAGGGCGGCGCCTTTCGCGCCTCTTGACAAGGACGTCTTCTACCAACGCATCATCTGATGGTTTCCTTTTCTCCAACTTGCTTCTTTTCTCAACATTAACCAGGACTTCTGCATTATTACTCTCATCAGGAACAGCACGAGCACTGCTATCAAGCACAGGTTGGTCTGTACCATTAAAAGCAAGTGATAGAGAATGATTATGTTCAGCAGGAGCAGTACTAAGACCAAAATCTTGTAAACCTCTCATTCTCGGAAGTACACCAGAATTATCAACATCCCCACTAAGTTGATTTCGATCTTTGGGAACCTCAGTGGACGAAATATTTAATGCGCTCTTGTCCTCAAGGGAGGCAACAGATCTAGTAGAAACTTGATGGCACTTAGGTCCTATGTGTCTCCCATTCCCATTTTCCGGGTATTCTGATGATGTCAAAGACTCTCTTCCAACAAAATCACCAGTAGATTTATTGTTCTTATCAGTGGACGAATAACCTGCTCCATATTTTTTGTCTAACAAAAGCCTCTCAAGTTCAAGAGCATGAAGTATAGCATCTTCTCGACGTGCATATTTCTCTCTTTTCTTTGGAGGCATACCTTGGGAAGCTTCAGCCCGTTTAATACAATCATCAAATTCACCACAACGAAATGCTTTGACGCGTTTTGACTTCTCCAAGTTATACCAATCCCTGGTAAGAAAGAGAAGTACCATGACAGACCATACTACAAGTATAAGATGTTTGTACATATTAGCCACAAGTAATAAAGATGAGAGGGCATTGGGAGCGAAAATGCAGCACTCAACCAATTACTAAAAGCATTTCTAGAAATTAAGAGTAAACAGAGCAATTAAAATATGATATTATTAATTATCTTTGGCTTCTTTGTTCTTGCCTTTTCATTTATCTTGAACATGTGAAATTTTACAGTTCTTCTACATCTTATCATCACAATTGACACTTTCAAAGATCTCAATCATTAAAAAGGCAGTAAGGGACCACAATGAACCCACTTTCCAGGATAAGCAAACAGCAATTGTCCAACAAAAGTAAATCCCATCACCAGGCCAAATGCTTAAAAAACTTTACCAGTAATTCATGCAAAAGGCAGACTCTTCTCTTAGAGAGAACAAGCAAAAAAGGATATTAAGCCCAAATATCTGGCCTATTACATGGGTAAAAAATCCCAAATGTCTGGCCTATTGCATGGTTAAAAAATCCTTGTACATAAAAATGAATTAAGAGATATTCCAGTACCAAAAAGAGTTATGTATTGAATAAATTAATTTTAATCCCAAAGTAGAACTCTGTAACAACTACGAATATTTAGGGTCCCCTACTAAAAGTAAGTTTTCTAGCATCACCATAGCCTAGGCTGAGAGATTTGAGGACAGTCCATCCCCCATCCCCATTTTTTTTCTAAATCAGTAGTAAAGCCCACTCCTATTTCCAAATTCCAAGCAAGGCAGCAACTTTTCCCTTTCTTCCTCTCTCGCTCTATCTTCTTTTCCTCTCAATTGCGTGAGAGCTTCCAGAGTTTCAGTAAAGCTAGACTCAATCAATAAACTTCGCATGCTTTGGTCTCAACTAATAGATTGTGAGAAAAAGGCCTATCATGAATATAAACTGTGGAAAAAAGAAGATAAACATAGGACATTGCACTGCCAAAAATCTACGCACAACATTTCCTTTCAGTCTGCACAAATCAAAAGGAAATTCTTCAGCCACTATAAATAAATTTGGCATCCGGATCCATCCAATGAATAGTGTAGCTGTTACTGATAGCCTGCAGCTTAAAAATCTACGCTACCAATGCCAAAGAACTAGTGAGACCACTCATTTTCATCTAATTTACCATATGATACCCTGCCTCACTTAAATATTCACGACAGTGAGCCTACCTCAAAATGCACCTCAAATGCCATATTGTACTACCTTTGCCATTGGACAAGTGCCCTTCACCTATCTTGATGAAGCAAACAACTCTAATCGTCAACAATCTGACATATAGTTATAACTGCATTAAAGTCCAACTTTTACCGTGAACTTATAAGTCTCCGCAATAAAGACTCCCACGTTTGTCATAAAAAACCATAGTAATACAAAGGTTGTTTCAATACAAGTCTTCCAACAACCAACATGCAGTAATCACGCTGAGTAAATATTGATGTCATATTTTTCAACAAAATTGTATGTCTTTTAGAAAGAAAAAAAATCATCAAAAAAAGGGACTTACACACTAGCATCTTCCCTGCCAAGAAGCTTGACTGGAGTTCCAGATCGTGGAGACATCAGATGAGTGGCAGAAAGCTCATTAGTCCCCAATATTTTCCCAGGCCACCATGACCCATTTCGCCTTCGGACCCAAACAATACTTCCGGTATCGCATTCCAACATTCCTCCTTCTGTTTCTGAGCTTCCCATTCTTTAAACGAGTATCTATACAATCTACAAACTGCTAAAAAGATCAAAGGTTCCTTCTTTCATATTTTTTTCGCCAGACCCAATTTTGTACTATAATTCTAAACCAATACAACATCAATCACGTTTCAAATTCATGCAAACCATAAATAGTTAGGACCACCAACTCACCTACCCGTCTTCAAATCAACAAAACTCAACGATCAGGCGTAGATTATAAGGGGCTTTGACCGCTTACCCACCGGAAAAGAAAAGACACAACTGGAATTGAAGAAGCGCACAACATGAAGATCTAATAGAAAAAATGAAATCTAGGGTTAGGGTTTCCATTCAAATTTGGGGAAATTTCATATCTATCCGTTTCTGGTAAAATTGATCACCGGAGAAATTGAAGAATCGCAAGAATTAATCGCCGGAATCTGAATTTTGGCTTTGTAAATTGATGAAAGAGGAGATTGAGTCAAGTCTGAATCAGTGGTTACAGTATTTGACTCACTGGTTAACAGTGAGAAGTAAACCGAACGAATTGTTTCTGCAAATACGGCAACGCGTGGAGCGCGTATGTTAGGCCCACTTTAGCCTTCACTTTGTCAACTGGGCCCAATCCATTTTTCACGTTTATGAAAACATAAAGAGGCCTGGTGAAAGTGAAACATGGGGCATTTTTGTCAAAAAATTTTAGCTAGCGTCAGTCATAGATTTTGGGGGTAGTTTTAGAAAAGACGCGGTACATAAATCTGACCAAGTAGATACATGTGTCCTACACGTAAAAACAACATGTTGGATACAAAATTGCCTCGTAGAGTGCCATGTAGGACAAATGTGTTTATTTGTTTAATTTTATATCAATTTAGGTGCCTACTTATGCACATCTAAAGTTAAAGGTCATAATTGTCGGCTGACGCCAAGTTAAAGGTCGTGTTTATGTATTATGTCTTTGGAAAACTTATTTATAAGTTTCTGTTTGGCCATGATAGGGTTGCATTAGGGATCGAGCTTTAGATCGTTTCTTTTTTTACTTGTCATGGATATATTAACACGATATATTCGAGATGAGGTTCATGGTGTATAACTATATATTATCGCAGAATATTGAACTAAAGAGAAGTTGTTTGGTATGATTTAGATGAGCACTATTCAAAAAAAAATCGAAAATTAAATAAGAATTTGAAAGAAATAAACTGAAGAATCAAATGACCACCCCTATTTGAAGATTGCGAATTAGGGTATAAGTTTAATTGATAGTTGAATGGATAAGCTTGGTGGTAATATTTGGACATCCATCCATACATATATTATTAACATTATTCTCGTTTTTTAGGTTTTGGGGGAGGGGGGCTATTACCAGTTAAGAATTTTCACATTAGTTTGTTGTCATACTATGCATACACTATATGTTGTAGTGATCTTTATATTATTTTGTTATTGTTACAACTCTTATTTCACTGCTTGTATATGCTTTGTCTTAAGACGAGGTCCATCAAAAATAGCTATGAAGTAAGGATAAGGCATGCGTAAATTATTTTTTTTGGATTACATTTGTGGAATTACGATGAGTTCGTTGTGGTAGTATCGTATTGACTAAGAAATTTGATATCAGATTTTGAAAATTAAAATCTTTAAGTATTTTTAAATTTCCCATAACTAGTCTGTTTTTGGGAATTTAATATTTCCACTCACAAATTTTATTTTATTTTCAAATAAAATACATGTCTAAACACAACTCCAAATTCCAAAATCACAATCTCATAAACTCAAATTTTTCATGTTTCAAAGTCTAATTTTGAAAATGTGTAGTCAAACGGGAGTTAAAGTTTCGAGGGTGTTAGGATTAGCTTATATATTCACAAAAATATTAAACTTGTTGATAATGCATTTGAAAACACACTAATAGTTCCTTTATTCCAATTTGTAGAACACGTTTTATTTAATTTTTTAAAAAAATATCACCGATTAGAAATAACTTAATTCTCAAATTTTATATTTATACTTAGCGAAATGATTTATTTATATAAACATCTAAACTTTTTTTTTAGACTATAAATTTCATTAGTTTTATTTATTTTTTAAATTTTATATCAAGTCAAACAGTATTATATAATTTGAAATTTCAAAAATACTATTTTTTTTCTCTTGGTGTGTCCACCCATTTTGAAGGTTCGATTAATTCAAATGAGTATAGAAAGTGTCGCCTTTAGTCCTTTTTTTTTCCAAGAGAACTAGTGAGTCTCAAAATTATTGTCCCATATCGAGAACTAAGTGAAATGGGATGTAAGAGAAGACTTATAAAAAGCTAAGGTAATAGAGAGTAGAATTTATCTTTGCGCTTGGGGCAATGACGCAGCTAGTGAGGTTCTAACCGAGGCGCGTCTATTGCTGGTTGAAAACTATTTCCAAACCCCCTCTTCGGCCTGGGTTCTCCTTTGGCCGTTGAGAATTTTTGAAAGGGCTCCCCTCATGGGGTAAAGCCCTAACAATTCTTAGTTCAATATTTTTTGTTATGCTTTGTTCATATAGCATGTTGTGTGTTGTTAATATCCTGTGGTTAGTGTGTTATGATTGATTGCACAGTGTGTAGATGTTGTGGGACTTGATTAAACAAACTTGGGAGGAAAAAATCATTATCCTAAAAAGAACTTTTGCATGTTTGTTTGAGTTTAGACATATTTTAATTGCATATTTACATAGTATTATAGTTCAAGTTGTGTGAATCATCTATCAACCTTTTTAAGCATTGAGGAGTCATTAAAAAGGGGGGCTAAAGGAGCACCTATTCTCTTGTGTTAACCTTGTATTCACCATGATAAGAATGCGTGTTCTAACATTTTATCTTATGATTTAACTTGATCATGTCATGAAATGTCTTTTTGGCATTGATCTCACAACTCTTATGCATTGCGATCATTCTTTTTTGCATGATCTCATAACTCTTATGCACTACGATCATACTTAGTACACGTAGTGTATCATACTTGTTCCTACAATAAAGGGATGAGCTTTAGTCCAAGATATACAAAAGAAAGGGGATAGACAGAGCTTTGCATCTATGTTAAAAGTGGATAACAGCATTCTATCATACTTGTAACAAGAACGGAGCTGCTGCAAAAAAAGAATATTACTAGCTTGTAAGCGTGTTATACATATTTTGAGACACAGTACAAGTTCTGAAAGCTAGTAGTTACATATATACTTTTTGCAACCTCAAGTCATTTATGACCATATGTTGCTTTGACTGAACAAAAGCAATGCATGTAAGCTGACTCGGAGTTGGATCATGAGAAATGAGCTTCAATTCAGTGGCTGGTATATTTCGAGCAAATCAATAATTAATTTACTTCTGCAACTTTCTTGACGATGACAGAGGCATAATTAGCTATTGTTGATTCTGGTGACTGCTGAAGCTGCCTAATCACTGGAAATAGCTCGGATGTGCGGAGGAACTGTCTGCAAGGTGGATGAGCACACATCTTCGCCAGGGAAAATAATGCTATCTTTAAAGGAGACTCGTTTATTGTATCTTTTCTACTGGGGCTAAGAGCTACCACGGAACAATCTGTCACCAGCTTCAGTAACGCCTGGGAAAAAAGCAACCATCAACTTTAGTCAGGGGAGTTGGCTGAACACATTCAGCATTCTCTACTAAGATAGGTATTCCATCCAGGAACTCGAAACTAGTATAAAGTAATATCACTCTTAAAACATTCTGGTTTAGAAACAGTATCTTCAAAAATAAGGAATTGTGAAGGTAAAACATGACAGGGGCATGAAAAACCTGCATGGCTCCTTTAGAGACAATATCTTCGCAAAGCTTGTTGGAGTTGCGGACAAGGTTACTCAGTGCCCCGGCAGCATTGGCCTTAGTTTTGTCTTCCTCTGCTGAAAGCAGCAGATATGAGAGCTGAGGAATGGATCTCCTGAGCTCATCATACAGCAGCTCATTATGATAGGCAGCATTGCCGATCTACAAATGGAGAAAGATTTTCCTCAGCCAACAATTCATAACTATAGTTTGATTGAGATTAAAAAGTAATTTGATTATATCAAACAGTTTGAAAGCAAACAAAAGATTTACAGCAAAGCAAGCAAACTTCCGCGTTCTTTTGTCAGAATCAGCACATCGGTCAATGAGAAGACTAATGATACCACGTTTTGCCTGCAAAATCAGGAAAAAAACAATTATGAGTTCGAAGAGTACGATAGAATTATAACAATTATTAACTAATTTGAATGAAACTTGACTTCTGAGTTCTTAGACAAAATTGACAAAATAAAATGAAAAAGATTCCAATTTCATGTCTTAAATGATGCAAAACCTCAATAGAAAGTAATGTCAAAACTACAAAAGAAAGATCATTTTGGTTTAAACTAGACTTAGATGAAACCAGAGGTTATTCAGGAGATTACCAGCGATGCATAGAAAAAAGAGCTGTGACGACACATATTTCCTATAGCACTGCATGTTTTGGCACGCACGTTAGGATCTTTATCAGTTAGGAAGCCCTTCAGAAACTCCAAGATAGCTGCTCCATCAACGTATTCATAGAAGGCCTGGATGCATGACAGTTATAACCAGCGTCAGCATAGTTAGGACAACTTATGTGGTACAATCAAGCTCTTCAATGATTACAGACATCTCTGTTGAATAAGTATCAATAAATGAGTCCACAACATAGAATGACGTTTTAACATGTCACACTAATTACAAGGTACTCCCTAAATACCAAAACAAACATATGACCTGCTTCCCATGAGAGAGGCTGGAGAGTGAAATTCTTGACTGGACTATGGTATCATGTTTGATATAGATAACAGTTTTTAAAACACAAAAACTAAACAATCCTTAACAGTTAAAATCACTTAAAATGAATGACCAACTTCAAACTTGTGTTTCACAAATTTAGTTAACTATGACCATACAAACCCAACTTTAAAGCTCAAACATTCTTATTTTCCACATAATGCAATTAAAAAATCATAAATAGTAGAGGAGGTATCAAGAACATTTTAAGTGATTAAACAGCCAATGACATTATCAATAAAGAATTCAAAATCACTGAACTTCATCATCGATCAACTACGAGAGTACATGCAGTTAAGAAGTGACCTTATCCATGCGAGCTAAATCTGAAACAATCATAAGAACATCCAGAATAACTTCTCCAGGGCATGAACCATCAAGTAGAGACTTCATTCTTCTAGGATCCAACAATCCTTTACCCAAAAGTTGAACAGCAAGAGGTCGGTGTGCTGTCATTTTGGCAAGAAATGCAACAGGTCTCGCCTTATCTCTGGATTCCATGTGTTCCAAACACCGAAGAATAATGCCTGGAACTCCCACCTGCAAGCACAAAGCATATCTATCATATCAAATCCAATGTCACTTGCCATCAAACTAATACAAGGATGTGTTATCTCATTAAATTTTCCTATAGAGAGGACAAAAGGTGAAATACAGAGGACCATGTGTGCGTCCATGTGGTTGAATGATGCTAGGTAATGTGTCTCGTTTTACATGGTTATCCAAAGCTTAAAAACTACACGGAAAATCATATACTGATGACACATATAATGACTCCTAGTTAGCATTATGCCCAACTTGCAATTAGCTTGGCTCAATGGCTTGTACTTGTGATCGTTCATGCTTACATTTCCATGATTATCCTTTAAGAAATTTGGCCAACACACTGTAAACTACACTCAGAACCTAATCCTTGAAGTACACAATATTTTAAATAAAATTATGTGAAGGGAAGATGCAAAGTCAAACCTCCAATAGGATTTGAGTATACTTCCCCAGATGTGATTCAATTGCTTTCACCATGTCCTTGTCTTCAGGACAAACTCTTCCACCAGGTGAACCAACATTAAGGAGAAATCCACTATTCACTGAAGCAGTAGCAGATGGCAAACCTAGACCATTCTGTACAGCTACAAAAGGAAATGCCAAAAGATCTATAACTGTATTTATTGTATCCCTAACCCCATCCACCCCGCTACCAGGTCCAGTCCAAGATTTGACTAGCTTAAGATGCATGTCCAATATCAAATCTGATATGACCTTGACATGCTCCGTCTTGAGCAATATATGACGAAAAGTGGACACCCCCCCAGTAAGACATTGACAAAGCAATGAAATGCTCCATGGAACTCCAATTGGTGATAGCCCAATATAATCTTTCGATAAATTGGATTCTTCAGAAGAGGCCTCTGTAATGTTGCCTGATAACAAATCAATAAGAAGCTGCGGAATACCACTTGCACAGGAGTGTTGCACAGCCAATGGTCCTTCCTTCTTCAGTCGTATGTCCAATAACCCAATAGATCCATCTCTAAGACCATGCCAATGTGAAAGCATTCCACTAAACATACTTCCATCTTGTTCATTAACAGGATTCCTAAGGTATTCACATAGCTTGGCAGTCCTAGGGATCATTGGCACAGCTATGTCAAGAATGGTAGTTTCAACTGTGCAGCCAGTTTCAAGAGACAGAATGGATGCTAGAGCTAGCATTGCAGATGCAGAATGAGGTTGGCATAATGACTGCACATCAGCAGAGAAATAATGTGCAAGATCAGAGAGCCGAGTGAGCTGCTTTCTTGAAGATGTAGTTAAAATGAACAAGGCAGAATTCCTTCCTGATGACTTTAGACATTGGGCGATGGTGGCAAGAAGAAGGCTTAAGTGCAGAACCAAGGTATTTGCTTCTCCTCCACGTGATTTCTTAGCTGATGATAGTACAGAGAAAAGCTCTGAAACAATAGTGCCGTCTCCTCCTCCACTCACGACTGTAGTAACAGGAAGAGAACTAGGCAGACCACACAGGATAGTGGCAACGATTCCACTATGCAAGCAACACCTCAGAACAAGCTGAAAAAAGAAGCATTAGTTAATAATTCTGACATGTGACTAGAGTAGAGACACACAATATAAGCTACTTCACTCGTCGTCCATAAAACCTAACCTACTTTCACGGTGCACTTTTATGTAGAAAACAGAAGAGAGTAAATTTTAGCGATGAGATAATTTGCCCAATTTGATTTTTCTTCAAAGAGTTATGCGTCAGTGTCATCAAAAGTCATTGCTTTGTTGCTTAAACCAAAGCAGCAAAGTGAAGCAAGGAGGTTTCACTTTATAGAATTGTGCACAAAGTGAACCTAATGAAAACTGATTGGTTCTTTGAATATCAACTTTGAAGAATTGGATCACTATCAGCATTATTATATATTGGATACTGATATCAGATATTTTATTGTAATTTGACCGCCATAGTACTAGATCCATATATGTTTAGTTCTTTAGTGTCATGAATTGAGTACTTCACTTCAAAGAAGCACCCACTTCACTTCTTGATTTTCGCTTCAAGCTCAAGGGACCTTGTCCTGCTACTTTAACATGCAATATTCTTCCTTTTCATGTTTCATTACCAGAGGTCGCGTCTAGGAGAGATGGAGCAGAGAGCAGTCTTGCTTTACTGCATCCGCTAGCTATAAGTGGGAACAGAAGTACTTGAGCAACTAACTATGCAAGACCAGGACCACCAACTAACTATTGGCCAATGGCCCAAAGATATAAAATAATAATAATAATAGCACAGAACCTTTCATCAAATGTCAGTTTACAAGTGTTCCACAACATTTTGCAGTGAAATTATTGGCCTAGAGATGGTAAATGTTAGCTGAGAAATGGAAATTGGTGATCAGTAAATAAAACCGAGGGAGAGAAACAAAGGAAATAGAAGATCAAAGTTATTGTGCTTCATACGACCACAAAAGTCCAACAACTGAACTTATTAAGCAAGTATCAGTAAGACATAGTAAATGGCAGCAAAGAGATAGAAACCTGTACTCCACCACAGATAGAAGCCTCAAGACGTTGATGCAGACAATAATAAACAGCAAGTTGTACAGCTTTGGATCTTAGAAATGCTTTTGTCATGGCATCAATAACTTTTGTTGAATCTCCTCCAAGTAATGGACCTCGCTCATGGTCCTTGATGTCAAGTCGATGTAAAGAAGGACTTCGCAAAGAGCTAATTGGGAAATGGTATCTATTTTCTCTTAGAGAAAGAAGTTCAAATGCATCCACCAGTAACCAAAGAGCCCTGCAAGCTTCACCAGAAGCTCGCAGTAAATTTGAGGAACCTGACCCTGATGTAGCTAAGCACAAAATCAAAAGGTCTGCTATGCCAGAACTGCTAGCGTGGTCTAGAAGCTCTTTCAGAGTTGCTATTAGGGTCGGTGGAGAAGATGATACTTTAAGAGCCTGAGCCACTCGAAACAATATAGCTGCAATGCAACCAGTTGACTCAGACAAAACTCGACCAGAAGCATCATCCAGGTTATTAATGACCTGTATAATTGTATATAACAGTTTAAAACAAATGTACAAGTTGACATAAGTGCATAACTTTCCATGTTCAAAAACCTAACCTGTGAGTACAACTCAAGAAGAGTTCTCCAATGCCCTAAACATGAGCTACCAATAGCACCTCCACAGTTATCTAACATTTTTTTGGTGACTGCAAAACTCTGCAAAACAGTCAAGACCACAAGATCATAATTTTTTAAGGAAGCAAAACAAGATCAGAAATATAAGTGAAAATTATATTGAAGGATATATGTTATCCAAAATGCATATTGGTCCTAGTGAAACATGGCTCTGCTTTTCTTCTTATTTTAACACTAAAGTTTGGACAAGAGTAAAGATGTAAAGTTTGAGATTTTAGCTATATCATCGAAGTTCATGGAAAAGATGTGTAATTAGAATTCACAAGGACAGAAACCCATATCAGGGCAAAACTTCTTCCTTTTCAAATTTAGCCTGGTGAATGAGGATGGTTCCCACAAAATTACCTTCATCAGCAATTCAGCTGCATTAGAAGACCTGACTTTAAGTACAGTAGAAGTCAAACCAAGAAGTACACAGATAATTTGATCAAGAGTCCCACTTGAGTTGATTGCACCAGCTGCAACTAAGTTTGAAAGGATTCTAAGTGATTGGTTTAATATGACATAATCATCATCCCTGTGCAAGAAGCAAGCAGGTTAGTAATATCAAAAGTAACATTTGTGTGCCTACTAACTTCAACAAGATTTCAATTCTTCTAAACATAAAATATTACAAACTTTGGCATGATAAATGATACAAAGCAAACTCTAATAGCAAAACTTCTGAAAAATGAAAATTAGTCTTTCTCCTTTAATTATTTACAAACATGCAGACTGAATTCATCCTCATAGCATTAGTGTGGCAGGGTGAAGAAATCCTTAATATCATCAACGCTATCAATTGGATGCAAATTAGACAGTAAGAACGTCACAAAACAAGGTGAACAATTAATCTAGAAACTAACAAGTACTCTCTCTGTTTCAGTTTGTTTGTATTAGTTTGACTTGGCACGGAAATTAAAAAAGTAGAGAAGATTTTTGAATCTTGTGGTTTTAAGCTAAAGATATGTATAATGTATCAAAATGTCCTTTAATCTTGTGGTCTTAAATATGTCATGCGGGGTGTTGAAATTAAAGAGTACCCAAATAAGGGGAAGAGACAATCTTTTTAAAACAGACTAAACGAGAAAGTAAGACAAACAAATTGAAACAGAGACAGTAATTAATATGATACCTAATCGTTGAATAACTACACAATATCATGTCTAATCAAATAAGATGCTACACACCTCTTATACAGAACTCTATTTACCTGCTAGGAACTTTTGATTCATCACACAAGTTTCTTAGTGGAACTAAAATAGCTGATAATGCATCATTATCTTGACCAATAACTTTTGCACCCTTAACTGTTCGGGAGTTGCTTTCCAGTCGGTCTAAAACCTGACAGCCTGAAAAGACAACATATATCATGGATATCTCACACGGGGATATATATATATATATATATATATATATATATATATATATATATATATATTATAAAATACAGGATGTGATTTAGGAAGATTGGTAAAGATTTGATCCTCCCCTCTCTGAAACTATCACAAAAATGAACAGAAACATATGAATGGGATATCATACTACACAGTTAGAAGCATGAGCAAAAACTAACTTGTGATGAAATTCAAATGTCATAAGAAGCTAAGAAAGATGATCTAAAGAAACTGACAGAGTAAGAAAGTCTTATTACTTGTGCATCCAAAACTCAGATAAGTAATAGTATTACAAATGTTGTATTACATGCATACAACATCGACAAACAATTCTTCAAAAAGCTGAACACTGTGTTTGTCCTTCATACAGACGAAAACCAATGCCTAGTGTCAGTGATAACAGTGTAACCAATAGGAGCTACTATAGCTCAAGCAAAACCTACAGTTGGCAGTCGTTTGTCTCATAGTGGTGTGAAAGAAGAAAATATTCAGTTACTTGCATGACCAGAAACAAAGAGGGTAACTATAGAGCCACTCTGAATCAATTTAAGAAAGAAAATTAAATGAACATCATGCCAAGAGTTACATTTACACCATCTGTTGCGTATCATGGTTTGACTCTTGTATGAGATATTGACCTAAATATTTCAAAGTTCATGATTTAATACTAATACTTTTTGAAAAAGTTTAACTATATACAAGTCCTATGTTTTACTGAAATCACAATTGGTAAAGAGGAAATAAAACAATTAAGTTCTTCCTTTGTTGCCTATGTTGAAAACAGTTATATCAGTTACATTGTACATGAGCAGATAGAAACCCCAAGATTTTTGCAGCATGTTCACATAAGTAGAAAATTTAGCCTATTCAATAGATCTGAACACAACTAACCTGACTGTACAATTTCATCAGGCTGTGAGAAACCAGGGAAATCCTCTGGTGAAGCATTGACTGTGACGTCCGGACTCTTCAAATGAACCTCAGTCTGTAGGTTCCCTGTGTTTCCATTTCCACTAATAGGTTGAATATGATTTTTACCTGCAATGATATCCCTTGAGATAGATGAATTAAGCAAAATTAGACATGCATGCTGATATGTGAAGGGAAGTCTTACTTTCGGGGGTTGCAACATTCAGCTGAGTTGATTGAATATCTCCTTTCCCCCTCCAAGTTGCATCAGATCCCTTTGTAGTAGCTGCTGCAGCACGAATCTCCTGTTATTTTGACAAACCGTTCCATTAATGAAAGACCAGAATGAAGATTCAAAATGAGTAGCTTGCTTTCCATTATCTGTAATTACCCTAGCTTCCATATCCTCCAATGTTTCTTGAACAAATGGATGATCAAGAAGTGCAGGCCAAGTCAGTCTATTTTGCGGTACCTGATTCGCAGAATGATCACTAGATCAAAGTAGGAAGCTGAAAATATAAAAGTGCAAGGGCTTTAATTATATGAGGGAAACCTTGTTAAGCAGGCCCTTCAGAAAACTCTTGAAGGTTGAGCTCATATTGTCTGGATACTTAACTGGGTCCTGAGCATAAATGAGTTTACAAGTTAGAGGTCTAATCAACCACGGCTCTAGATCCAAAACTATTCAAGAGTAATCTTGGTTACCTTGATGATGTGACGAACAAGAGCATAAACTGAATTAGTGTAAAATGGAGGCTGACCAACAAACAGCTCATATCTGCATAAAATCGGTTGAAATTCATTAGGAGAAATACCATTGAAGAAGGTCAATTATTAATAACAGGAGATTTGTGTTGTAGCTGTAAAGGTTGTAAATATTAATGCCTCCTAGCTGTAAATTTTGTTCATTTTTTTGTTCTTAAAATCAAAGGAGGTCCTTTCGTCTAAGAAAGACTTCAAGCTTCCCTCCAGCCAGAAGGAAAGTTGTTTCCAATAATCGCAAATTATCTTTTTAAGTTATTCTAAACACAGGTAACATTCCTAAAGTAGATGTCACATACAAGATAACACCAAGGGACCACAAATCAGCAGTGTGGTTGTATGGTTGTTCTCGTACCAATTCTGGAGCCATATACAATGGTGTACCTAAGAAAATGAAAGAGAACCGAGGATCAGGAGCAGAGTAGACCAACAATAGTTTGCATCAACCACTTGATGTCCATTTATTGACTAATAAAACAAAGCAGTCCTACGATGACTTTAGTGAAATCTACCTTTTATGGATCTCAGAACTACTGTGTTTGTGGACATGGCTCGTGCAAAACCAAAGTCACAAAGCTGTTAGATAAAAAAGAAAAATAGAAGAGACATGAGGCTGCTGGATAGAGAGTACAACAAGCACCACGCTATACACTGGCATATCATTTAAAAAAAAAAAGAAGAAAGAATAAGATAAACTAGCTCTAACATATTTTACAGTATCATCGCAAGTTCTAGTTCTGCAATAATGCTTAAACAAATTTAGCAGGCCAGTTGTCATATAGCCACAGAACATACCAATGAATAAGCTAAATTATGTTCCCCTAAGGAACTAAAATAAGAGTAGATCCCTGGGAAAAAAAAGTAGTGAATGCATGAAGACAATGCAACAATAAAACTACGCTTGAATCAGTTGGGATTGGCTATCATTGTCTATATAAACCTCAACCATCCATTTCACTCCATTTTGATGCATCTAGATGTGCAATGCTCAATAATTGGACCTAAGGTAAGGAAATCTCAACATTTTTCACTAGCATACAAATCTCTAGAAGCCTCCAAACGGACTGGACCTAAAGCAAGGAAATCAACATGAATAAACCTTAATCCCAACTTGATGGTATCACCTCTATGGATCTTTTTCTTCCATGTTGCTCTATTTTTTTTCCAAAAGCTGTGTTGATTTCAGGAATTGTATGCCTTTCAAGAAAACCCCTTCCCATGTGATTTTAGGTCTACATCTATCCCCTTTTAGCTCAACTATCATAATTTCACATCTATAGACTGATGCATCTAAAGGTCTATGTAGGACATGACCAAAACTTCAAGTGACTTTCTCTTACGTTATCATCTATCTATAATCATTGCACTTTTTTGCCGAAGCTGATTATTTCTAAACTTAAATGATTGCATATCCATCTTAAATATGCAGTTTTGCCTCACTCGTCCTGTGGATATGTTGGCCCAAATTGCATTGCCAGTCTTACAATCGTTCTGTAGTGCATAGTGCAAACCTCCAGTCGACATTCTGCCACTGCTACCAGTTGAACTGAATGATGTCAAAATATACTCACAAATTAACTGATGGTGAATAAAGAACAAATAGAAAACTGTACAGTTTTCTTTTGTTTGAGTTCCATGCTTGTTCCACTATAACTCAAATTTCTAAGCATGTTAGGAGGGACATCACCTCATACACAATCATAAACCAAAAAGAGAAACCACTGACTGCAGTTTAACATGAAATCACAACATTTTGAATGGGCAAAACCATATAACACTAACTGGTTAATAAAGAGATCATAACTAGAATAACATCCATGAGAAAAAAAAAAGTGTGAACTGTATAAGCAATATCCAATAACACAATTCCATGAAACTATTGGTCCATACAAATTAGTCATAAAACTCAATTACTAACCTTGACAATAGATCCAGCACCAATGAGAATATTTTGCGGTTTCATGTCACGGTGTATTATACGATTCGAGTGTAAATAATGCAGTGCTCTTACCTGAAAATGAACAAAAAAATACAGTTAAATAAATAAGTAAATCAAAAGGAAGATATAAATTAGGGATCATGATGGAATTCCTCTGCAGATTAGTAGTTGAAGGAAGAAAGTAATGTACATATTAAAAGAAATTGAAATTTTGTGTAGGTTACCAATTGCTTTGCAATTGCTTGCACTTGTTCCTCAGGGAGGCTTTTGTCATCTTCAAGAATTTCAAACAGCTCACCCTGGATATGATAGTTTTCATTAGTCAGCCATAGAAATTCAATATGTCTGTGTGCATGTAGGCATGGAGGAAATGCAAATCACATTGTGCTCTAACTTTTGAAGGAGAGATAAATAGAGAGAGGAGACCAATTACTTGAGCAAATTCCGTAACGACACAAAACTCCTGTGGGCTTTCAAAAGAATCAAGCATCTCTATAATATTTTCATGTTTCAACTTTCTGAGGATCTGCACCATTTGAATAACCTCTATGAGAAAATAGAGACATCACAAGTAGAGCTTCAACAAACAGTAAAATCTAGATGAAACAGAAATACATGGCACAAACTCAATTGAGAGAGATTAGATAAGATCACAGAGCTTCATAATCATTCTCTCTCCAAAAAATCCAAGGAAATATTTTTTGAACCACATTATATAAACCAAGCTTCACAAACAAGAATATTCACAAGCAAAAACACTAAAGAGGTAAGTAGCACAAGAATACCTCAATTTCCTGTCTTAAGTTGTGAATGTCCTTCTCGCTTTTCCCATGTTTCGGTATAAATTTCATTGCAACCGTCTGAAAGTATTCAAATTTTTAAAAAAGAGATAAAAAAATAATTAGAATAACCAGCAAAAGCACTAAGATAAAATATACCTGGCCAGTATACTTTCGCCTCCCTTTGTACACCTTCCCAAAAGAGCCCTCGCCTACAAGCTCTATCACATGGTAGTTCTCCACACCCATCTTCAAAAGGGCGAAAACAAGTATAATGCTAGCAGTAATTTCAAAAAAACAAAAAAATCGCACAATTACTGCAGTCAAGCAGCTACCTGTTGTTTAGATTGGATTAAAACCGATACAAAATTCAGATCGAAATGCATCGGAAGTGACGGGATGATTCAAAACATAGAACATAATATACAAGTCAATTTCTAATCTACAAGTTCAAAAACGCCAATTTCTAATCTCTATTAACAACTGATGCTTGCTACTAAATCCGAAATAAGTGAGAAGAAGTGGAGAGTTTACCGTTTATTGATGAAATCCTGCAGAAGTTGGCGTGTGAAATTCAAAAAGGGGAACAGTGGATTTTTGGGGAAGAAATGGAAACGTTAGGATTTAGACGGAGAGAGGTGGATTTGCATTTGAAATATGATAGGGTCCCTCAAAACCTTTTCCCGCTCGGCAGAGAGAGAGAAAAAAAAATTGTAAATGACAAAATCATCCTTTAATTTTTCGATAGGTTCAAAATAATCCTTTAAAAATGTTTTGAGCAGTTTTTTGTTACAATAAATTTATCAAAAGTGAATATTTTTGTCTTTGTCAAATATAATTCTCATTTAGTTAGGTTTGATGAGAATTTTGATATGTCGTGATTTGTGTGGTTGGGGATCGGAAACTCACATTTGAAAATTGAAGGTTATGATTTCTACTACCCCATCCCCTTGTTCGATAATATTATTCGCTATTGATTTGATAATACCCCTTAAGAGATTATAAAAAAAAAAATATCACCTTTTGAAGGTAACAATTACAATGTCTTGAAAAAATATTTTAGGAAAATTACTTTAATTAATGATAAAGGTAAGTTAGGACCTAAGTGAAAAATTATCTATTGATTTCATAAAATAGACAAAATATTATTAGACATTTATTTTTAATATAGTGGACAAGTATTGTTGGACGGAATATTATTTTTTATCTACTTTAAAACCTTCTGCATTTTTAAGCGTAATTTTTATTGTTTATCTAATATAATATTCAAGTTACAATTTCTATAATCTAATTGGACTTTTACGGAATAAATCTTCTTTTTTGTATCTAGTCAAATCTAATGGGCAACATTCGATCCAAACCAAAAGTAAACAATTTTAAATCTAAAACTATTCACAAAAAGTACATTTAAACAACGGCTTTCAACCAACCTCATGGACTATTTCAAACTCTTTTTGTGAGTTATTTAAAAAACTTCAATATATAGTTTTTAGAAAGCATGTTTGATATATCAACTTTTTAAAAAATAAAAAAAATACCTCCATCTTTTTCCATAACGAATAGAAACTAATTGTGAAATCGGACGGAATGAACCAAAAGAGTGTTTAGAATAAACTTCTTTTTTTTTTTCAAAATGGTACAACGGTCGCCCTGCTACAAGAGTTTTTTAAAAGAATTTACATTTGAGCCTTAAGTTAACAATATGTACAATTTGAAGAGCCACTTCAAGGCCTAACTATTAACAACAAATGGACTTTGCTCAGCAGCAAATAACTGAATTACTCTTGACCCAGGACATACAACTTCATTCTGTTGGGAGCGTCTTCCCAGAATTGCAATGACTATACATGCTGTACAGACCGTGCGCGATTGGACATAGAGGAACATATCTACATTCTGATCTCAACCACATCACCATCTTTTAACTTTGTATTAGGCACTACCAGCTGGCCATTTACTGAAACCAACTTCCCCTCCAACCCTGCTCTCCTAGCAGCATCGGCAGCGGTGCTACCAGTACTCAGGCGCATTATCTCACCATGGGGCCAGCATACGATGACCACCTCACCTAGCAAACCAGAGCTAGCTTCGTATGGTTTTGTAGCGAGCTCCACTCGCTGACTTGCTTCAGACCGCAGTTGCTTCTCCCATTGAAGCATTGTCCTCAGCAAATATACCTGTAGGTTTTCAAAATTGCAAGCTGAAAACATCAGCTAAATGAACCGTAAAGAGTCATAAGAGGCACATGTTTAAAATTAAAGGACATAGGAATTGATAGATCACCCAAGGCTGACAGGACCCACAAATGCTTTCTTGTCAAGTTATTGTTTCATGATCTACAACTTTTGTCTTTTCCTTGCTTCAAAGAGAAAAAAGGTTCATGTTTACAATCTTTAGTCACCTCGCAAAGCAACTTTATGTTTTATCCATTGAGTTAATCTACTACTTTGATGAATCAATCTGCCCTCTTATCTTATCCCCCTCTTTTTTTTTTTCTTTCAAATACCTAACCCACTACACCGTTCGCTGATAATGATGCAAACGCTATCTTGTGACAACATTTACTATCAAAGTGAAAGCTTATGTCAGACAATGGTAAAATAGGAAAAACAGGATAATTAAGGGTAAGCAAATGAATTTCACACACGTCACTTTTGGTGTCCTGGCCACTGATCAGTGCCAGGAATAAATACTTCTGGATAACTACTGACGCCCTTTCATTAGCCTCTTCCCATACATTTACCTAATGTCCATTTCATGGTTTAGTGGCTAACTTCATTCATCATCACCGACGCATTATTACGTCTCTCGAGTATAAGATAAGAGCATAACAAGTTCATCATATTGCTATCAAACTTTGGGCATATAGTAGCAGTCAAAATACCTTATTGTTGATGCCAGAGTCCCTTAAAGTCGGATTAGAAGAGTTATAGCCCTGCTTATTCTCAAAACTCGGGTTTGATGCAACAGAAGCAACAGGTTTCCCCTCAAAGATGGCAGACATGATAGCCCAGTAAACATTTTCTTCCTCCTCTGTCAATTCAATGATTTGGATAAAAGTGGGCAACAGGCGCTCGAACTGGTCTTGCTGCATCAACAATGTAATAGTTGTTACAGGATCCCAGCAGAATAAAGAGACATATTAACTGTTTAGCCTCAACTACTCCATACATCCGATTTTAACTTGTAAATTATGCTGATCCTAGTATAAGAACATATTTAAGCAGTAGTTTATAAAGTATCGAAGGAAAAAAACATCACTTCATGATTTATCTTTGAATTCTTATAATTTCACTTCCATGTCATGGTTTGAGGCTTCCCATACCTTGTGGTACATACCATCTTGACAAAGTGTATACTTTTCCAGGCAAGTGCACCAATCCCCATGTCCTGGTTCGCACCACCATTCATCAGATACCTGAAAACCATGTTGTAATTCCTAAAGTTAAAATATGATGATCTTAGGCACTAAGCGACTGCTTTGCCTGCAAATTTGTTGATATAAAGATGTATGTTGTAAACAGAAATTTGAAGAGACATGAACTTACATCACCATTATCATTATCATCATTATCGTTATTATTATTATTGTTGCTGATGATGATAAA
Organism: Solanum pennellii; assembly: GCF_001406875.1. Lineage (NCBI taxonomy): Eukaryota > Viridiplantae > Streptophyta > Magnoliopsida > Solanales > Solanaceae > Solanum > Solanum pennellii. Next base: position 63,221,039 of record NC_028639.1, read on the forward strand.
CAATAGAAGAACTTAATTTTTCCTGTATCCCTAAGTATAGTCTAATTTATTGATACTTAATCAAAGGGCTGATTCTGAACACTACAGGTGTGTTGTTTTCTTGCTTATTTTCTAGTGTTTGGTAAGTGAGCTAAGAGAACTTTGGTAAGTGAGCTAAGAGAACTTCGTCCCAAGAGCATTTATATATACTCTTAGGAAATTACTGTGGGGTGGAGGTGGGGTGGGAGGGGAATGGGAGTCGGAGCGTGGCAGAGGTGGAGATTGCGGGGATTGGGGGAGGAGAGGAGACAATGAGCTTAAAATATCTTCTTGAACTTGCTTTTCCTAAACCTACAAGGAAAGTCATTTTTCCTGATTCCTAAGGAACTGATTTTCCTAGAGGAAATGTTTTCCAAAACATTCTGACCAACCAAACATAGGAAGACTGGAAAATATTTTCAAGGTAAATTTCCATGCAAAACACACCCTATCTGTTGCTATATCAGCTGCAGATTAACTGGACATATTTTTGCCAATGCTAGGCAAATTTCTCTTTTCTGTCAATTTTGTCTCTCGTTGTCTCAATCTTAATTGATTAGCTTCTTCCCCCTACCCGTGATTTTGATCTACTGCTCTATCTGCATTTGCATATGTATGTGTATGGCCTCCTCCAAAATATCTCAATCTATGGACACCATGGACCAATCTAATACTAATACCACACATGTCAGAGCAAGCTAGCTATTAGGTAATTTAAAGAGGCAAGATTGGTTTCACAATTTTATTATTTATCAAGCAGTCTGTTTCTAAGGTGAAAGAAACTATGAAAGAGGAAAAGCTCCAGGTAATAAACTCAAGGCATTTTCATGATTAGTATGGGTGATAGCTAGCTTATCAGTTGTATCAAGAAATGGAATACAAGGTTCTTTTCTTCATCCAGCAGTCAAGGTCGGCTAACTATATCTTTTCTACAAGGTCAATGAATTGGAAAATGAGAAGTGCTTGAGATTTTTTTAAGATACGTGACTTAGTATTTCCTTCGTAGAAACTTGCACCAAACATGAATCAGGCCAACAGATATAAAGTGATCAGCCAACTATTCAGCACAGGACTTGCTAGTAATAACCATATTATTCTGAAATGACAAGTTATAAAACTTCCAAATTACCTTCTTATATAATCTGGCAAAAGCTTCCCATCTTTTCATCTGAGAAGAAGATCTTCTGTCAGCTACAGCCTCAGAAGCTGCTAGCCCAAAACTTACAGCAACAAGCAATTCTCTCGCACCCTTGTCCACTCTGATGAAAAAGAAAATTATTCACATACAAGTAAATTAAAAGCATTCGAGATACATATTATGAATTCAGTGATGATCTACCTCACAATAACTGCAGCAAGAAGGTGACCTGCTTCCACTCTGAGGACAGGATCTCCCACTTTTAACGAGCTATACTTATGTGACCCATCATCTTCAACAGAACCTTGATCATCAATATCTGTTGAGAAGAATGAGGGTGTTGTTGTTCCAGATCCAGTTACACTGGTCACCAAGGGCAGCTTATCTTTAGTTTCTTTATAAAGCCAATGCGCTGCAAGTCCATGTTCAGCACACTCATGCATCCTCTGAATATTCAAGATCAGTATTTTAGAGCTAGACAAAAATAGCAATAAGCACCACTCTACTGACTAACAGAAGTAAATGAAAAGGGAAGGCCAAAAAGTAGAGCACAGCGATATTCATGATCGACTGAAAGATTTGAGGATGTAATACCTGGGTTCTTATTTGAATTTCTAGAGGTGAGTTGTCGGGACCTTGTACTGCAGTGTGTAGGGACTGAAATCAGGAGGAGAATATGAGGTTGGATAGCAGTCAGAACAGTCATTATGCCACAAAGATAGCAAATCTTACTTAATAAAAACAGTAACCTATTGAAGTAAATAAGAAGTTCAAACCTGGTAGCCACTTGATTTTGGGTTAACAATGTAGTCATCAAACTCTCCATCAATAGGGGACCATAGCCTGAACATTTTGAAAAGCAGAATAGGTCAAGTTTGAACCCCCTATAAGCACATATATTGACTCAACGCATGTTCAGTTGAACTTGAGAAAGTTTATAGAATATCTAAAAAATATAATAAAACAAGCAGATGATATGTATGCTGTTAATAAAATGTACAGATTCTTCGAAGGGCACAAATCATTTCCTCACTGTTAGTGCCATTGCTCATCACAAATGTAATCCAACAACATGCAACAAAGGTGACATTCAACAGAAGAATATACGATCTACACACCTGTGCACAATGTTGAGAAGATTATAGCAACTCTGAACTGCCTGGCTGTGTAATGCCCCATTCTTATCTCCGACAATAACCCTCAATGCACGGGCATCATACACTTTGTTTATGCCAATTTCTTTCCTTTTCATCTGTGCCAAGTAAAATTGAAATAAAAATTGAAAGTTTTTTCTCTAAATCTATATGAAAAAGAAGCAATTGCATGAGAAGATATCCGATTATGAAGCAGCAAAATGAAAAAGATAATCACAAAGACCTCAAAGTCTTGGTAAGTAAACATCGTTAGCACCACAAGTCCACAATTGATTTTCCATTTTTCTGATAAATTATAACAAGAAATAACTATGCATAATTGTGCTTTATGAATTTATCCTTCTACCTTACTATAAATACTAAACAAGCTTTTTAAGCGTCCAGATAATGTGACTTCCATCCCAGGCACATACCTGCAACATAAACAGATGCACAAAGTTAAAGAGGTCATGTTGCCTTCTCTTTTATTCCAGAAGTATTCCATTGATTATGAGCAAAACATACGAGGTAGAAATGAATAATTCACGCTCCAAAGCCTCCTCACAGACTACCAGGGTTCCTAGGGCAAAGGCAGCATCTCTCACAACCTTTGGTGTTGTCTCCAAATTTGAATTTGCCACAAGCTTGTTGAAAAAGTCAGTACGCTTCTTTCTATCTTGTAAAAGATCAAAAGGAAGTACAGCTTGCAAAAGAACCTGAACATTGAGGATAGTTAGACTCACATTTATTAGTTGTTTAATACTTCTAGAGGAGACATAAACACAGATGAAGGACTACCTGCCCCAACCACCCAAGAAAACAGGGTGACAAGAAACTGTTAGATGAATGAATAATACTGATCCTCTTCCCATATAGGGGGCAAAAGAAAAGGTTCTGGGTAAAACTATCAACTTCTTCTTCAAAGAAAATTATGAATCGTAGACTATGGAGGAACAGGTAAATTCTAAATTTGATATCAGAAGTTACAAGTTCAGAAAAGATTATCACTTTATACTTTTAGCATAACACAATTCCTGTAATGCTTCATTGCCCACCTTTTGTATCAGTTAGAAATGCATATGATATTTTGCACCAGCTATGCCTTTAGAAGATCCCAAAAAGAAGTTTCTTTTGAGAAGTTACACATAAAAATGATAGGGACAAGGCAAACACAATATTACCAAAGCAGACGCATATGAACTTGTATGATATGGTGATTGACAGAATAAAGATCATTTGAAGAGTGACAGGTAACAGAAACAACAAACCCAAATTATCAATTAATTATCACTGCAATGCATTCATAACAAGTTTCAGGAGTAGAGATGAAACAAAATTTCGGATTGTCTTCACCTTCATGCATATGTTTTCTTCGTCAGTTTCTGAGGGTTCTTCATGCTCAGTGGTCACACGTTTCATTCTCTGGTGCAAAAGGGAGCTAAATTTGCCATATATTTTTCTTGCATTGCCTGTCCTGTTTGGATGGCTCCACATGGATGCTAGGTCAGCTCTCATGCGAAGAAATATTTGAGGCTGCATTATATATTCATGCTGTTACTAAAAAGACTTTGCCTTCTCACATGACAGCATTTTCTACATAAATGACTAAAACATGAACACACCTGAAGCACAGCAAAACATAGATCTTCAAGTTCAGCCTTTAATGCCCAAAGCCCCAATCTCGAAGCAAGTGAACACCAAATAGCCAGTGTCTCCTGAGCAACAGCTTGAGCCTTGGCTGGAGGTAATGCATATCTAGAAGAGTTCCAACAAACAAAAAATCAGCCACATCAATATTAGAATCATGCTTTAGTGTTTACTGTTAAGGATGATGGATTTGCAAAGAAAGAGTAAAAGGGTAAAATACTTCAATTAAAAAGTGAACATCTTCCTAACTATTGAAATCCAATTTGACATACACATGCATAAATCAATCTAACTGAGACAAACAAAAACTAGTGGTTCGAAGACTATACATGGTTCTCATGTTGTGAAGACGGTCTGCTAGTTTGATAAGCACCACACGTGGATCATCAACCATGCCCAGTAGCATCACTCGTAAATTATTTGCCTGTACACAAATATACATACAACAAAATAAGAAAAGAAAGCATAGTGCATACCTACTAACTTCAGGGAATAAACAAAGCTATGCTAAAGGAACGTGCAAAGACCTTGTTTTCGCTGCTCTCAGAACTCAGAAGTCACACTTGTTTGACAATTTCAGATATAATAAAGAGCTCAACGTGAGAACAAATATAACATATGAGATTGAGGGACGTGAAATCACTTACTGCCTTACAAAAGACTTGGATGTCATCACTTCTATTAGTACATTAAGTTTTAGTTCAAAACCACGAAGAAGAGTACGCTGGCAAGATGGAAGTAGCAGGACTACATCAAAGAATATACAAGAATGACTGAAGAGCTCTTATTATCAACATGATCCAAAAAGTGATCACATTATTTCAGATTTTATGCAACAGTAAACTATCTCAACAACATGCTAGATGTGTACATATTAGATATTTTAAATGATCTTAATGTGCATTCAAATACCTCATCATGTCTAAGTGCAGCTTGGTTCACATTTAACCTTATTATCTGTTGAGAATATAATATAAATAATAAAAAGTGTGCCTCTAGCAACTTAAGCTTTTAGATGAGATGGCCACACACTTCAATATTATCAATATTTTCCAAAAAGCCATCACAATATTTCAGATTATATGCAATGGCCAACTATCTTAATAACATGCAAGGTGTCTACATATTAGATATTTAAAATGATCTTGATTCGCATTCAAGTACCTCATCATGGCTAAGTGCAGCTTGATTCACATTTAACCTGCGATGCCTCCTTAACAGCTGCATGGAAAATTTCACTTAAAAGTCAGGACATAAGTGAGAACTATGAAGAAGACAAGGAAGAAGAAACCAATTGCTGCACATGAATCAACAATCCTGTTGCCATTTTGGGGTGTCCATAATTCTACTCATCTAAAAGAGAAACATTTTCCTTTATACTGTACTCTATTGCAAAAATCATAAGTATTGCCTCATAGTTGCATTTCTTTAAAAAGAGTAATCTCTATCTTTCTTGTTGGTTACTTTCATTTAAATACAGTGACATTCAATTCTTGTTAACTAAAGATATACGGCTAAGAAGGACCGCAATTTTCAGATTTTAAATTGAGGCATAGCATTGACTCATCAACTTTCGTATTTACAATGTCCTGAGTTAAACTTATATCACCATTTCAAGCTATGACTAAAATCAGAGTTGTAACTTAAAATCCGTCATAACTGATCATAGTGCATACAGTACCTGATTGATGAAACTTAACCTAGAAACACCTGCTACCAAATTTGCAACATCAGAGTCAAACTCTCTCTCTATAGTGTCCAAACTTTCACCAGTATCATCAACAACATCATGGAGAATTCCCGCAACAACCGTATCAATGGCCTATAAAAAATTAGCAGTTACAATGTGCAAATTCACTTAGGAGACCTACATAATACAGTGTGTGTATTACTTTCAACATATTACAAGAGAACAAGGAACCTAACTAAACATATGTAGAGAGATACATAGACTTTCTGGTTATATGAGATGTTGAAGACAGAACTGTACCCTTTTCCCAGTTGATGGAACCAAGACAGCTACAATTTTTCCTGTGTGAATACAATGTGTTAAATACGGCTCTCCAGTTCTGCGAAGCTGTCCATTGTGAGCTTTTCGTGCAAATGCAATAGCCTTCTGCACCTGCCTTCACAGATTCAGAATTTAGGGGCACTATTGGCAAATGTGTATATTGACATCAGCAAGTGCAAGTTGAGATGGTAAACCTTATCATCATTGAAGATGGGGTATCCAGTGACATCTACTCCATCCAATAAGAGTGATCCTGCAGAAGAATCACACGTACTTACTAGCCCTTCTGGTGTATAATCTTTATCAGTTAAGAAGAAGTAGATGTTTAACTAAGTAAATGCTAGTATTCTATCAAGTTCATAGAATTCTATAAGAGGGAATTCATTGAACAGATCGTTAACTGAAGAGGCTTCTTCATCTCCATTGTAGACATCTCAGGCACATGTAATTTGTACACTTCCATATATCGAATAGAATATAAGACTTCCTCATATGCTATAAATCATACACTTCAATGAATCCTATAGAGGGAAAAGTCACACATTCTAAGCAACAAAGGGAAGGATAAAGTGAGAACTGCTTATTTACTAGACTAGCTGAACATGTAAGAAAATGCATAAAATCTAAGGATTTCCGAAGCAATAGTGAAGTTACAGTTTACAGACAGTAATACATGCAAAAGTTAGGGACAAGCTCCCATTGAAAACTTCTAGAAGGAAAAAGCTCCATAGGAACGGCAAAAGGTATCTACTTCAAGATACAAACTTCTGTTCCTGTCCCCTGCGATCGCTGAACTTAAAAGGTGCAATCCATATTGATATACTTTGTGTAATCCATATTGATATACTTTTTTCTAGTCTAACAGAACACAGAAATTCTTCTAAAATCCAACTGCAGTCAAAGTTGCTTTCCTAAAACAAAAACTGCCGGCAGTCACAGGGTCGCATACTTCCAACGGAACATATACTTCTTCTGCAACTTTATATGAAATTAAAAAAAAATAGAAACTGAAAAAATTGCGAGAGGACAGAAAGTAGGAACTCACCAGGTTGTTCATCTACTTTGGGCCACAAAAAATCGACCTTCGTAGAAAGGCAAGCTCCGGATGCAATCGCCACCGCCGTAACAGCAACCTGCGTTATCGCTGACGTAACTGCTCCGTGAACTGAACCACCACTGACCGCCGCTGCCGCAGCAATTGCGTTGCCGGAAGTCAACACGGAGCTTAAGGACGATGAAACAGTGAATTTGGGCACAATCTGATCGAGAACACATCGGAATTTTACATTTCTACGAAGACCTTGACATGGGAAAAACAGCAACAACGGATTCTTACGCAGAATCAAAGCACTTCTGTGGCAAAACATAGTGGAATTTTGACATGAACACATGTCTTTGCTTTGATCGAAAAATGGAATCGAATCAAATCAAAGCAAGTGAAAGAATCGAAACTCCATGAAAATTGGAGGAGTTGAACATGAGATTTGTGTGATTTAACAGTAGGTAATGTGTGGTACAAAGTGAGGGGCCTTTTTCTATACTGGTGGTTGTGATTTCTTTTTTTTTTCTTTTTGATTCTATTGTTGATTATGATAGACAGTGACAGTTGATCAGTTAAAAAAGGGACAAATATGAACAAAATAATACTTAATAATAGAGATTGATAATGTATATAATGGTTAAAATTAAGGTAATTACTTCTTCAATTGTGCATCATCATATTTTAATTTTTTTAACTTGTTTAAGAAAATAGATCAGTTAATTTTTTCTACTAATCATGCCATAGTTTTTTCTTTAAGCTAATATGGTCCCAATTCCATTACATTTAACTTTTTCTAGCTTCTCTTCAGTAGGGATGGCTGAAGTGGTTTTCTTAAGGAGTGAGGAGGGGCTTAATAATTTTAAAGTGAATTTAAATTTAATTTGAATTTTTTATTTTTATAAAAATAATAAAACATTATCTATTAAGAAATTTTTTTTTATAGTTACTAAAATCAATAAGACAGTAAATGAAAAAATTTCAATCAAAATCAATACAACTTTTTACATGCTGCCTTTAAAAAATAAAATTTTATATCATTGTCTATTATATTTATACACTGCAATGAAAAAAATGAATTTGTTTTTGTGAACTTTAACTTTAGTATCAAACTCAACTAGAAAAATTTTAAAAAAAAATTATGCGAGGCTAATTGAAAATGAAAAATAATTGTTACACAGGATAGAAAAAATTAAGCCCGACCTGTTCCGCCCCGTTGTCATCCCTAAACAAAAGTCTAAATTTCATATATAAATTTTAACTCTTTTTCCTAATCCCTTTGTCCCTAATTACTTGTCCATTTTTTCTTTTATAATTGTCCCTAATTACTTATCCATTTTGACAAATCAAGAAAAGATAATTTATTTTAACCTATTGTATCGTCAATTAAATGACTAATTACTTTGAAATATGTAGAACCTTTTATCCACTTCATAATTAATAGACGTAAAATGATAAACTAATACGTCATTAATTATTTTCTTAATAGGTATAACAATTTAAAAATGAACAATTAAAAAAGAAAGGGAGAATAATCCACGTCATCTCTTTTTGGTTCTTATCCCAGCAAACCTAGAAAAGGCAAATTGGATCCAGCAAAGAGTATGTGTTCGTCTTATCCAAAACATGAGAAATAGAAAGAATTTGTTTATTTACATATTTCTCTATTGGTGAAAAATAGTCAATCTAAATTATGACAGCAAATATTGTAGCAAAAGGTAAGTTTATATTATTTTTTTCGACGACAAGGGAAACCCGCGGTCGCAACTCTTTAGGGTGCGCACAGGGTAAAATCCCGCTCCTATGCAATAGCTCGCAAACCACATGGAAGAGGTAACCCGCACTAGGCAAGCCTGGTGCGACGAGCTCCACATAGAAGACGAACCCAACTTGAGACCTCTAACATGGAAGTCCCAAACTTAAACCGCTGGGCCACCCCGAAAGGTAGTTTATTTTGTATCACCACTCATACATAATTTCGAATTCAAATGACAATGAAAGATGGAGCCAAAAAATCTTGTATTGGACATCTGTAGACTAGATGATTAGTCACCATATTCACATGGAAGTATACTGCAGTTGGTATCAACAGAAGCGTTCATAGTGTCTGGTTAACATAATCTGCAAGGCCCAGGTTTCAAATATACAACAGAATCAAAGACCAAGAATCACACTAGATCAAGGAAACAACTGCCTCATCTGCTCCATAAGCACTAAAAACACAGATCTAAGAAGAGAAGGATAAACACTGTCATTGCGAGATCATGATCCTCCAATTTATAAATAGCCAGATGTTCAGTGATGCTCCTCGAAAAGAAGTTCAAGTTCGTTAGTAAGCCTGCAACAGGTATTTGGTTAAATAAGCAGCTTATGGATAGTAGCTACAACTGTGTAAGATTTTGAGGTTAGGTCTAAACCTGATCACTCAGAAGGACGGGCCTATTGAAGAGAATCCCGCGGCCTTGTGTTCTTTCAAAGTGCTGGCTAACCAGTCCAATCCCTCGTATAGGCCATCCCCTCTAAGAGCACATGTACCTTGTATATGCCATTTTCGGTTTTTAAGCTCATAGAGACCAAGGCCTTCACACACTTCCATTGGTGTCATTGCTCCTTTCTGGACAAAAAAATATTCAAGATAAAAGTTCTGCCCAATACTAAAAGGGAGGAAATGTTATGTTGATAGATGAAAATTTTAATGTCTTGCTACTAGGTGATACATGAAACATTAATTTGTACGTTGTTTGGTATGATTAGGAGGAACATAAAGGAGATCTGACTCATCCCCACTACCCATACAATGTTGAAGGGTCTGAAAGAACTGCTATTGAAGGATTAGGACACTTTCCACCTTCATTTCCTAACCAAATGAGAGGATTAGGTGGAACCATCACATTCATCTTTAATTCTCCTACCGATGTACAACTTTTCATCCAAATGTTTACTGTGCAAAACATTTTTTGTTGATGAAGCTGTGCAAGGCATAGGGTATTAGAAAAACAAACCACCAGCATATTTGAAACCATCAAGCAGGTGATGGTGCAAGAGGGAACTAAAACTGACTTTACGATTCAAAACATCACAAGGATAAAGTGATCGATTTCTATTACAGAATGGTACAGGTTTTTACTAAAATCAACTGTAAATCCTCACCCCAACCCACCAAGCCTTGGGAATCTGCAGTAGTTGCCCACTGTTTTCCCCTGTACATAATATGGACTCCCAACCAATTGGTCTGGAGTGAAGGTCTCTACCATTAGAGCAAGCCTTGCATTTCAGATGGTATGTAATTTTTCAGATCACAGTTAAGACAGGAATAGACAGTTCGTGTTACACTGTTAAGCTTAAAATCCCAAAATCACCAGAGGACAAACCTTGGTTCACAACAGGTGGCTACTACATAATTGAATGCATGTTTGTTGTGCCCAAAGTTTTAATCAATGTTAAAAGCATTGCACATTTTAAAGATATCATTTGTTTTTTACTAGTTTAGGATTTGCACAAGAATACTAAGAAGTTAGCTAACCAAGCAGTACGCTCCAAGGCTTCAGCCTCAAGCCATTTTTGGCTTATTGAGGGATGAAGAATTCCACTTTTGCGCTCGTATTGAGGTGCTTAAATGTGATTCATACCCCCCAGAAAGTGAGTTAAAAGTGATCAGTTATTAAGGGGGATACTTAAAATGTATATCTAGAAAAGTGTTTCTAAAAGTAAAAAGCGCAAACAAACCGATAAAGTTCCCGTGACTTGTCTTTAAGGAAGCAGTGAGAGGCAAAGCACAAGTTTCTATAAAGCACACAATTTAATAAATACAAAAAGTTACCTAATACATAAATATAGTATTTATAGCATACATAATGCAGCTAATGTTTTGAGAGTCAAACAGTTTAAGTTTGATCGGAAATTTGATCATGAAATCTTCAATTTTTTTGAAATGAAATTTATATAGCTGTAAACTACGTAAAATGTACTATGAGTCACAATAATTGATAATTCAAAATGTTTAAAAGATCTATGAAAAATTTACGGTAAAAAATAAACTTGTTTGACTCTTGAAATCCAAAAGGTGACATATAAAATGGGACGAAGGTAGTAATATCAACAAATCCACACACAAAAAAAGTTCCAATTGCAGAATATATTTTGGTTTTCAACCATTCAGCAACGAAAATAATTATTTTGCATCATTTGACATACGTCATAGTTTTATTGCTTTATCAACAACAGCTCTACTTTCTTCTTAAAAAATTAAGAAAATATATTTATGTGGTTCCTTTTGTTAAATCTCTCTTTTTAATTTTCCTAACAATCACCCCATAGGTGAGGAAGTGGATGATAAAGAAATGAATGAGTAAACAGGCAAGAAATAGAACAAAACAGTTGTAGGAAGAGATATATAGTTGAAAAGAAAAATGAATTAAAAAATGAGAAACAGTAGCAGAGAGAAAAAGAAGGAAAAAGAGAGCTAAAGAAGCTTTGGAGAAACCGAAGTCGAAGAAGAGTCATCACACACTAGAAACAGGAAGGGAAAAGAAGGTTGAAGCTTAGATATGACTCAAAGTTTCCCTTTTATTTTACTTATAAAGGTCCAAAGAAATGAGCAATCCTCATTCGATTGCTTTGTACTTCTTCACCATTTAGATGTTCATGACATCCCCTTGCTTTTAGGTGACAAAAATTATGTCTTGCTTTTAATAACACTTATCAAGATGCTCACCTGGCCACAAGAATCAGCAGCCAGCATTAGAAATCATGTCGACGGAGCCAAGTAATTCAATGATAATGGAGATCTACTTACTGATGGTATTGTTGAAGAGACAGGAAGAAAAGGAAAAAAGAATGAGCTGTTTCTTTGGTGGACACTGGAAAGCAAGAAAGAAATAAGGGCGATTGTGTGCATTTGTTCATCGGACACCATATTAACCTACATTGATTATTGGAGAATACTGAAACAAACACCAGTTTGGTTTCACTAGTACATGTGTTAAGTTTGCTTAGATAGGTGACAAATAGGTAGGTTTCACCAATCAAGGAGTTGAGGCCTCAAGTAAATCATACTCATGCAGAGGAAATTTCAGTTGACATGCTACACAGGGAACATCTCAAAGTCCAGGACAATGGATCTGATAAATTGCTAAATAAATACACAGCTAAGTAGCTCAGACTCGGGTGCTGGTGTCTGATACGGGTGCGGATCTAGAGGTTAAATCATTCCTGATCTAATTTTTCAGATTCAGGGATATGGATCCATGTACGGATACGGGTGCGGGGATTTGCCTAAAAATAATTAAAATATCTAAAAATAGAGTTATAAAACCTAAAAAGTTTTTGGAAAAGATTAAAGGAAAAGGAGCGACATTGAAATTTGTATATAAAAAATATTCTATTTTCTTCAATTTCACCTTAGCTTTTTGTATTGATTACAGAAATCTTTAAAACTATCTAGACTTTCCCCATCGATTTTGGTCAAAGTACCCAAAATTGGTTGACCAAATCGGACATGGATGCCACACCCATGTTGTGTCCACACGGGTGCGACACCAAAAATGAAGAGTCCGAGCAACTTAGATACACAGTATCTTTGAACCTCTATTTTCTTGGGTTCATTTAATAGCTTTAGACTTACAATTTTTTATGTCTAAAGACCTAGTAAAAAGAGCAAAATAGAAAATAAGCATTTAATTCCATAATGTGGACTAGGAAACATACTGGAACGAAAGAAACTTACCATGTCTTGTTTGTTAGCAAAAACCAGGATGATTGCATTAAGCATAAATGGATCTCTGATGATGGCCTGAAAACACATGATAAAGGTCATTAGGTTATGTCACTATCAAAGAAGCCCAAGCCATAAAATCAATGTTCGGAAAAAAACCTGAAATTCTAGTTTTGCCTTTCCAATCCTCTCTCGATCCAAAGAGTCGACGACATAAATCTGTATAAGATAAAACACTTAGTTGAAGCAATATGGTACCCAGTTTAGAGAGACAGTGCATCCCAAACAAGAAATTAAAATACATAAACAACGGAAATGGCAAGTTTTGTCAATCATGAGGAAATGGGCCTATACATTTAATATTATATGCTTATTTTGTACACCACATTCAAACATTTGGATGTTATACGTGTCAACAAAGCATAGAAACCCACTGGCACTTCCTATTACACTGTACAGTTGTTGTAGATGTTTGGAACATGTTCATTTTCAGTTTTTGGACTAAGTTGGGTCATGCATATCCTATGTGATGGAGTTCTTGGAGATATGGTAGGTCCATCAAGATATCTGGAAACTGATTTCAGCCTGTTATCTTTTGTTGTGTTTGGACAGAAAGGAAGAAACGATGTTCCAATGAAATACCATCCAAGCCACTCCTTTAAGGCTAGTCCCTGGAGACTCCCCTGACACTTTTTTCGGCTTCAAGCTCCCTATCTTTAGTATAGGACCCCCTGTAATGAAGCTAACAAACTCACTTTTGTACATATTATCTTCTGTATTATTTGAATCTTCTTGATTCTATCAATGAAACAACCTCATCAAAAAAAAAAAAATTAAAAACAAGTACTATCTAATGGGTGCAGTTACCAATCCATCTGTGTTATTGAAGTAATGCCTCCACAGTGGCCTTAATTTCTCTTGTCCACCAACATCCCACACAGTAAAAATTACATTTTTGTACTGTACTTTTTCCACGTTGAATCCTGCAAGACGTGCATACACAATCATCTATTATAATGGTTTCAAACACACACAGACAGTATTCAGATAGTGATAGGTGCTTTAGGTATTATTCTCCGAGAACTTCTATGGCATTACAAGCATGGAGAAATTTTTACATCAAGACTCGAGATTTCAAACTAACCTTCAGCAAATATTATGTTTAGATAATAAGCAATGACAGAATTAGAAAACCGTAACCTATGGTAAGCCACATAAGATAAAATCTGTGGTTCAAGATGTGATAAATGAAGTATTTAAGAAAATGAAAAGGATTACCATACGGAAGAAGAGATGTAGGATGTATGTGACTCACCCTCCCCCCCCCCTCCCCCACCCCAAAAAAGAGGTCGGAAGTATGCCATGTAATAAAGTGTTGCACTGATCACCGGTAGGCAGTTTGCAAGTAAGATAGGTAGGAGAAGCAGCATCCACTACAGTTCTATTAACTATTTTGTTAAAGTTCAATTTCTCAATAATGTTCATGACGTAGCAAGTACTAGCCACTTTGGTTAATTTGTAATGAACTAATGATGACCAATAAAAAGAATAAACTGTGGTCTCCTACAAGTTCTTTCCCCATTTTTATTTTATATTATTTTATTTTCATAGCAGTAGTGTCTGGCACCTTTCGCACTTTGGCTAATCCACCGGATACCTGCTAGCTCTCACTTGCGCATGTACCGATAACTCTGTCAAGCAACGAGAAACAAAAAAGAAAGCAACATGCCCAAGCTGACACTGATATTACCAAGCAGATCTATTGAATTTTATCTTCCTTTTTTTCATCAAGAGCAGATCCATTGAAGTTTTACAAATACAAACTTCACAATCAAAGTGCCACACAACAGTGAACAGAAGCTAAGACAGCATACCGATGGTAGGAACTGTTGATAGAACTTCTCCTATGTGCAGTTTGTATAATATAGTTGTTTTTCCAGCCGCATCAAGGCCAAGCATTACAACCTGTTCCAGTTGAAATTAAAGCCAGAGACGAGCAAATAACAGTAGACATCAATATGACACAAGATAACAAAATCCTAAAAAAAATTTACACATTCAAGCAGAAAAATCTAAAATCTATAAATAGAACTCCTGCAGGAAACAAGATGAGATTCAAGTTGGTGAACATAGGTAGCAAAAATGCAACTCCTCGAAGAGTGATAGTAAAAATTACATGCCTAGATTAATTATCACTTCTAGTGCAGAAATGAATTTACTCTACAAAAACCACACCACTTTGAAGCAGTTTTTAGTTAAAAGAGAGGGACAATAGTCACTCAGGGAAGCAAATTGGTTTTTCCCTAAAGAAACTCTCATCCCATACACACTGGACGTCATATTACTAACTTAAGGAAGAAAAATTTACTTGATGATATTTCATATCTGGGGATGACGCTGACTATGATACATCATTAGTGACATGGTTAAGGTACCTATAAATTTATGGAGGACCTTTTCAGCCTCCCTTGAATATAAATTTGTTACCCTGTCTACTTAAGCTCTTTCTTGAAGGGTAAAGTGGAAACACGGAGCATTACGAGTTAGTAATTCTATTTGGTAGCTACATCTTGCATCAAAATTTTTTCAACTACACCTCAATTCTAACTAGTCCGTGGCAGCTAAATGAATCCCCTGTAACTGTTCCACTCCAATACGACTCCTCCCACTCCAAATCTAAGTAATTTGACCATTGAAGCAAACTAAGAGTTCTCAAAATCCCACATTTCCTACACCATCATGCAAGTCACTAACTAGACTAACAAACTCTGTGCTTTTGCAGTAATGTCACTCTTTAAAGCATATTATCAATCACCACCTACATACATGGATCGGTGGTTTTAGCCATCTCGCACAAGTCACATATTTTAGCTGAACTACCCATGAGCAGTCCTCTATCTCAATTAAACCATCTTCAACTAAATAAATCACTAAAACCATGTTTCATCCAAATATTTCTAACATTGGTCTGTCAATGGAAGAATTAACATGTCAATCAATCTTTCTAACTAGCAATTACTAACACGAAAAATGGATCATATGCTCCAGAGCCAATCTAATTCTATTAAAACACCTGAGCACACAATTCAGCTTAATACTTCGTTTCATCTAATCGAAAGGAAGCAAAATTAGCAAGCACACGAAAACCCATCTTTCTAACTAACTACAAACATTAAATTAAAAAAAAATTTAACCCAAATTCCACAATAGATCATATCATATAATGAAAAAATAAGAAGAAAAAAGAGGGGGATTGTTATAATACCCTCATCTCAGAATTGCCGAAGAAAGTATCGAACAGCTTGCGAAAGGCTTGTCCCATTTTGCCTCTCCGCAAATCAGAAGAAAACTGGAGAGTAAAGCTTCAAACAGAGAAGCTATTTCACCTAATTACTGTATTTTGATGATCGATTTGAGATGAAACACAAGTACAACTTGTGCTTCAACAGAAGCTAGCCTTGTTTTTGCTGGCGACTTCTCTGGCTCTATATTATATTTGCTGTATTTTTATTTTTATTTTCAACGTAATTGTATTCATAATTTGACTTTTCTCTGTCCCTTTCTCTTTTTTTTTTTCCTTTCTTTGTTTCTAGAAGAAATAGATAGAATTAGCAATCGAGAGACTTCACGTGTAATGATATGAATTTTATTAATTTTTGTAAACATCTTATGTCAAATAGTTTAAGTGTAATAATATTTTTATCAAATAGATTTATATATATATATATTTACTTTTAAGTTATTATTTCTAATAAATATATAAAAAGACAATCGAACATTTCATACAATCAACTTTATAAAATAGTAAACAATTGACTTAACTGGAAAGCAAATACATGATACATGTGGTTAGGTTTGTTATTTGCAGTTTTGATGATTTGACAAACTCAGGGACCTTGTAAAGGTACCAGGTTTCTTACTTGAGTTTTGAAGATGAAACAAACTCAGGGACCTTGTATAGGTACCAGACTCCCAATTGTGACGAGCCGGTTGACTGCCAGCTGGAGAATGTACAGAAA
Source organism: Solanum pennellii (assembly GCF_001406875.1). Lineage (NCBI taxonomy): Eukaryota > Viridiplantae > Streptophyta > Magnoliopsida > Solanales > Solanaceae > Solanum > Solanum pennellii. The sequence goes on from NC_028639.1 coordinate 63,237,757, forward strand.
GTAGGTGCACTCTTCCCAACGACGTCAGAAAGTCAGACCTCTCCAACCAATGGCAAAGAGTTTAAGGAAAATGACTTGTCCATATAAAAGTCACTTTCCTAAACATCATAGGCAGTTTTTGCAACTTGACAAAGAATTTTCAAGAACACTTGCAAAGGCTATCAGCAAACAAACGGTAGAATTATTCAAACAACAGCAAAAATCTTTGGAGCATCTAGTGTAGTTGTTTAAGAATATATTCTCTTGGTCTTACATTGTAAACTATTCCTGAATCTATAAAGGAATCAGTGGGTGATATTGAAATTCTAAGTTGTCTAGGTGGGATAGCTTAGTGGGTAGATTTACTTCTACTTAGGCTTGTCAAGCAATAGAGATTATTGCTTGAACGTGAGATTAAAAACTTCTTCTCACATTTGTTGTAATCGGGTTTCACTTTTGCTTGTGAAGATTAGTGAAAACGATTGAAAATCCTGTGAGACAGATCGTGATTTTACTCCCTTAAGCAAGGAGATTTCCACGTAAAATCGCTGTGTTGTTTAAACTGCATTTACTTTCTGTTCATACTTGTTAGTCTGTCAAGGGACCTGGTCCATTGACTGATAAGTGAAGGCATATATTCTATCAAGGTTAATACTTTATCAAAAACAACGCTTTCCGGCTACCACTTTGAACCCACAGAAAAGTGAATTAAACTAAATCATCTACATTACACTAATTTGTCTTCGATAAGCTAAAGTTACGTAATATCCTATTGAATCGCCTCTTACCAATACTCTTTTATAAAAATACTACCAATACTCTTTTATACATATTTTTAAATCACATATCTCTTCAAATCATCTCAGTTTCACTTTTCTCATATCTATCACTACTAATCTATGTGACATTATCGAAACATACCATATTGGTTACATTTCGAATACACTTTTGACCTTAGTCCTACCTTTCTTTCTTCCCTCCAAATGTATTAGGCATTCAATAAATTTGAAAGAGTCTCCATCCTTCCCAAACGACCAAAAAGGGGAAGAATAAGAGAACATGTCAACTACAGACACTTTAAAAAGTCATCAAAACATAATAAATCTAATAAATATTTTATGCTTTCATTTAGAGAGGAATGACAAAATGAATAATTTATATTATTCAAATTATCCATCTCAAATGAGTTTGAATTTAAAATGAATAAAATATGAGTCAGATTTATATTACCGATGATAGTTAAATAGATTAAAAAAAAACTCATTTATAAAAGTAATATTTTTGTAAAGGCATAGATAATCGGGTTAGGGATTATGGGATACTAAAAAAAATCGATTATTTTTTTTGGAAGGGGCTAGAGAGGGGCGAAGTAGTAAACATAAATTTAAATTTTTTTTATAAATTTAAATTTTTTTTAAGGAAAAACAAATTTCAAAAGATTAATTTATTAGGCACTGAACGAGGTAAGACATTTTGCATTTTAAAGCTTTTAATATGATCCCTTATAATAACATGGGTAAAAATATGAACTCATATTATCCACCAACTCATTTTCATCCATTTAAAATATGAATAGTGTATTTCAACCATTTTTATTTAGCTCATTTTCAATCGTTTGCCAGTCCTAGTGAGGAGTTACAGCAAGAACTACGCAAATACAATAAAATGATCCATGCTCTCTTCAACTGTTTTAACTGTTGCCATAATGAAACAGAGTTTGATGAGAACTCAAAGTTGGCAATCAACGATAACATTTCCAACGAAAACCACATAAACCAGTAATAAGGCAACTAGTGAAAATTCATACTTCTGCATATTGTGTAAAAACACACTGCCGTTTCCACCAAAAACCAAAAATGATTACTGCACAACCGGCCAATGCCTGTATACATTAATAAACCTACTCTCGATGGCAGATATCGAGGTCAACTAAATAAATCCATCAATTCCTCTAGCCAACTACAGTATCGAAAATGAAACCATGAATGGACCATACACATGTTGTATTCCTAGATTAGGATCTAACTACCTAGACCCAGCCAACACTTCCCTTTGAATCACTGCCACAAGACCGAGAGATCACTCAGTACTAATGTGAGAATTTTTGCAACACAACGGAACTTGGAAAAAAAAAAAAAGAGGATATGCTGGCCTCTAAAGTTTGTGATTAAACACTCCAAGCACCCACATCACCTTCAGGGTACAAACGGGTATATGTGAACATTGTGGATCTCATGAATCCACCATTTCATCTTGGATCTCATTGGGTGCAATTAGACCAGGAATAGAACGCATCCGCTGACGTTCCCTCTCTCTCTGAGCAGCTGCTTCCTCGGCATAAAGGTCCTTATTGTCCTGCAGGATAAGTGAATAATCCAAGTGAGTTGAGTGGTAAAAAAAAAAAAAGAAGCTAAATACCAGAAAAAATGAATAAGCTAGTTAATAACATCGGTACATCACACTAATAAGAACAAGATAATATTAGACTCAAAAGCCCAGAACTCATGAGGAAGCAATTCATCTCTATATCTAAACTTCTGAAAGGAAAGGGGATGATAAAACTAATGACAATTGCTCAGCTTTTTCACCCAAGGAAGAAAAAAAACTGAGCCTGCATATAAAGAAAAAACAAAAGAGAGTTATTGCCAAAAACTGTTTTTAGAATCAAGTGGATTCAGGGTACTTGTTAGAGAAGTTCTTCCACTCAAAAATTCCACAGAGAGCTTTAAAAATAACCAGAACTATTCCAGCAAATTTTCTTTTTTCCACAACTTCTTTTACCCTTTTTTTACAAAAACTTTTTCCCAAGTCATCTCACGGGCTCAGATCTGAGCTTAGCATGTTGTTATAGGAACTCAAAATATGACCTATCATCTGTAAATAAGCCATGGTATATCCCAGCACAGATGCGAATAATTCGGAGTTCTTATGACAAAATTCATCAATTAAGTACATGAATTTATCGACATAGGGTAGAAAAAGTAGCACGTAAATTGAAGTGGAACTCACAATATGACTACGGTTGCAAACATTGACAACCTAAAGCTAGACACAATTTAATTCATTAGAATCACGACAAAGTTCTTTATCGTCCCTGTGTTCCATTTAAAATACCCCTCAGAGACCGGCATACAGATTAAACAAAATTTCAAACTTGAACTTTTTATTTGTTAGGGAAACATGTGAAGGTCACAGGTCACATTGATTTTTACATTTTGGGGAATTTGAGAAAAAACATGTAATGAATTGGATTAAGAAGAAGGGTCCTACAACTTACAAGTTCTTCTCTTTTTTCAGGACAATGCTCACCATTACAGGGGAAGGGGGTAGAGGAATAGAAGACCTTCACACACGCCCAACCCAAACAAACAATCTTGGAACAAATGGTCTACTTGAAACACTAACCTGAGCAGAGAACTCTTTTGATTGCACAAGGAAGTCCCTTATGTGATTCTTGAATGTTGGAAGGTCATTTGTTGAATCAAATAGCCCACTGACAAATTGAGTCACCTGAAGAAACAGCAAACCATCACTAACATATAAACCAAAAATATATACAAATTGACATAAAAAATATCATGCAAAACTTATGCTCATACTTCAGCAGCGGTCATGTTGGGGAAGGATGTACTAAGAAGCTTAATGGTGTATTCGCGAACAAACTCAACATTATTTGGATATGAACAAGGCACCGTCGAAGCATCCCATAGAGGCTCAGACAACATAACTACCTGAAATCATAGCACTATGTTACAAAAAATACTAGTACAATTAGGAAAACCAATCTGTTAGGTTGACACATACCATGCAAAATAAGTGCTGTAGCACCAATACATGCAATTTAAACCCAGGCTTATGAAAAGTATCTGTCAGAACAGCAAAAATTTCTTGCTCGATCGTCAAATAGTAAGTCCTATAAAACTGGTTAGCAAACTCAGAATTCTGCCATGAGAGGAGAAACTGTTAGACCTCCACCACATATGTTCAACATAAACAATCAATCTGATGGCTAACAAAATAAAGAAGCACCTGAAAATTTTTCAGCATTGCCAGCAAAAGATTAAGCCCGGTTTCAGCAATGTTCCTCTCAGTGTGCCGAAAAGCCCATATTATAGAATCCATGACAAGTTTTAATTGCTGATCAAAAATCAGGAGAAAATCAGACCTATCATAAGTTCATCCAGACATTCTAAATAAAGATGACATTCAGACAGATCTCTCCGAAGGACTGGAAGCTTCATAAACTAGAATTGCTGGTCCATACATTACACAAAGAGCAGGAAAACATACATACCTCACTCGACAGCCTTATCAAAGCAGCAAAACAATGTGTAGCAATTGCACGAAGTAATGAAAAGAACTTGAGTCGATGCTCCGGATAATCTTCAAAGTTTTTTGTGATCATCTGTCGTACATAAAATGAATTCATCAAACAGACCATGTGAGATCTCGGTGATTAACTTGCCAAATGTTTATTGAAGTAACCAAATTATCTCTAAAGCATATTACACTCTGTTGTTATGTCATCCTGGATAGGACATACAAACAACTGTATTGCCTATTAAAACTGCTAGAGATAAACGCAGGTAAAGACTCTAAAAACAGATACAAATGCATGTATAAAGAACCGGAATAAACAACTCTCAACCAAATAAATGAGGAAGGAGAATAGTATCACCAAATTAATACCTAAACAAACACATCTATAAGCTTCATGAGAAGATGGAGCAATGCAGCAATAGGAATGCCCTTTATCAAACAAGTAGCTTATGCAGGAAACCTTTTTTTTAGTCAGGCATAGCTGGTGTACTGTTGGGATGACTTAGTATAACAAGAGGAGGCTACACGTAAAGCTATTACAAAATTAACTAACCAGAAGAATAGAAGTGAACTCAGAAAAAGAGGGGGAACAAACCTCCAGAGTACACTGGAAAGCAGCTTCAAATATTCGAGGGACATCCTCAATCATTGCCCCCTTGTACCTAACAAGAAAAATGGTGGGTGTACCATGAGAAAATGGACAAAACTGGCAAATAACAGAAATTCCTTGAATTCTTAATCTTTGGAGCAGACAGCCAGACAATATATGATCTCAGTCATGCTGAGTGGTGGTGGGGTGGGTGTGTGGGGGGGTG
>NC_028639.1:63243507-63259618 GCF_001406875.1 Solanum pennellii
GTGGGGGGGGAGGGGGGGGCCTTACTTGTTTATAATTGTAGCAAAAAGGGAGAGAACTTCAGATTCCCTAGCATCAGGCACATTCCTTGCATAGTCACCTAAAACTGGGTCCATCATTGGCGGCACAAATTGTTTCCCAATGTGTGATTGATCTTCAGCCTTGTCCAAAAATGTTTCAATAAGCTTTAATGTTTCCCTTTTTACCGACCTGTCACACATCACATGTGTAAGAAGATGCATCTTAAGCTGGCAAGAAAAATAAAATAAAATGGAACTTACCGCAAGAGTTTCACAATGGATGTCCTTGAGGCATAGGGGCCCCCTTGTGCGATGCTTGTAGATATAAGCTCACTGTACATTCTGCAACAGAAAAGGTTCACAAAAAAATCATAAAAACCCAATAACTGCCGAGAAGTGGGATTATAACGGCACAGGTGACCACCTAAACACCAGATACAAGCAATCAAGTTAATAAATTAAACAACGAGACACTCAATACTTTGAAAACAAAAATCAAATAAAGAAAAAGAAAGTATGATGCCAATACCTATAGACATTGAGCATGTCCAAGAAGATCAGAGAAATTTGAGGTAAGAAATAAGTTCCAAGTGAGCTAGCAGCACTAGTATTTGTCTGCAAGGCAAAAAAAGCACCAAAACCTCATGTTCAGAATAGAAGGATTTTATGCAAAAAGCATTGCCGAATAGAATAACATTCTATACAAAACAGAATACGAAGACTGATTGCCGAAACTCCATGATCCCAGCACAAGCCACATGATTTGATTGACGTTTGAAGTAATAAACAAAGTTGTAAAATACTGATCGGCAAATAGCATGTATTCAGTTTAAAAGGAAATATAACAGGAATAGAGAATAATAGAGACTACTAATGAGAAACCTGCATCAACAACTCCAGATATAGTGTAGCTTGCTTGTGAAATATATCCTAGTTAGCATCATGTCATAAAGATATGACAAACATACTACATTTTGAGAATACATAGTATTCAATGTAGAAGCTCTTAACATGTGGTTAAACTTCAACTGGCATGCATCAAGTCTAAATTGCCAAAGGTTTTTTCCGAAAAATAAATCACCAAAGTTAATACTCAAAGATTTGAAAGCATTTTGGCCTTGAAATATTGTTATTTTTAAGATGGTAAAAGAGCCTTGAAGTAATATTGTTTTTTAACTTAATATTAAAAGGAAAAAACATCCTTGACATTTCGGTTTTATTAAATGATTAAAGATATTACAAAACGAACACAGTTTGTACCAAATTGCATGCAGATCAGTCACTTTACATCACAATAAGAAGCTGAGGAAATCTAACATTCTATCTACTGTATTAACATCTTCTCTAGTCTACACCAAAAATCTGAAGACATACATTTATTTTTCAATATATGTATATTTTCACATTTTCTTGCAAAAAGTTGTTGATTTCTTTTCTTCCAAATAACCCGCCACATGCAGAAAGGACTGAAATGTTGTTTTTAAAACTGTTCAATTTAACTCAAACCAAAGGCCTAAAAAGAAATAATAGAAGAAAACAGTGATTGACAAAAGTCAATAGGAGGTTCGAACTTGTAACCTCTTCAAATTAAAGGAACAGCTTAACAGCTGGACCAAGAATGCATATCTGACAGGTGATAACGTTCAATATAATACTATGTTTATCCTCAAATATCATTCTTCACCCAATACGTAATGAAATAATCTGAAGTAGTGGTGTTGGATATAAAAGGTAACCTGCAATATATTTAGAACAGCACGAATAACATCTTGATCTTTCAGGTAGTCCACACTTTGTCGTGCTTGTCCAATAATTTCATTCCATCTCTGTAAAAATTAAATTTTATTAAATAAGCCACAATAATATGTTGTGTAAACTCCACGAGTAATCTTATGTGGCGCCTTCAATGAAGGCAAAAACAGATACTAGTATGCAAAAACAGATGAACAAACAAACAAAGTGATCGATAGCATCCAAATACATCTAATCTAGACCATATGTTAGTAGCCGCTTACCTGATTTGGAAGCTCCATCAACCTCTGCAGATACTCGTCTCTTTTTTGGGGATCAGGTTCTGCTTGAATCATTTGACCAACCTGTAAAAGGACACAAAAACCCTTTCAGCATAAAAGATTAAGTCCTACCCCAGTTTCCATTTTGAATCACTCTTCTTTTTAAGTGTTTTGAAAAGAAAAAACTATTTCTATATTTTTGGAAAGTTTTTAACTTAAACATTCCATTTTAACCTTTAGTGACTATAAGTATGTGCCAAAAGTCCTTAATTTAAACTTAGTGCCTAGACAAATACCAACATATAGAACAAGGCAGAGGCAATTTAAAACATCTAAAGAAACAAGTAAAAAGAAATGAAATTTATTCACTAGAACAAAAACTCTTACAGATTCGTAGAAGGTATGAATCTGATGAGGTTCTAAATCTGCAATAGTTGTGGGAAGAGTGGTTAAAAGTTCAGAAACAAATGGCTCGTTTTCTCCAACCTGAGAAGAAGACAGTCATCAGTACCAGATCAGTTTTCAGTCATTTTTTCACCCTTGTATCTTCAGAAGAAACTGATGCTATTGATAAAATGTTCTATTACCTGGACTACAACGAACTTGCGCTTGCATTTCTGAACAATTTTCAAAAACGTATCACAGGCCATATCCTACAGAAAAGAGACAGAAGGTCCTCAGGAACAGGAATGACGGCACCACAATGAAAAATAACATATCAGCACAAGAAAATAGTTGATTGCAATACAGTGTTTTAGGCCATAACATGAAACAAGTACTTGAACACTCAGTGCGCAAGTCATTTCATCACTTACTTGGAGACGCAATGGCAATAAACAAGGAAAGACCTATTACTGATACCACATGGCATAATTCCATAGGACTCCACAATGAAATCACCAAATGATCACCAGTTGTATACACAACAACAATTGGCAATAAGTGAACAATCACTCGGTAACTACAGAGGCAAGGCGAATTCGACAAGGATAACCAGTAAAACAGCAGCTCAAAGTTAAATCATTAAGAAGTAAGTAACCTGCACTCCAGGATGCGTTTCATGCATGAACTCGAACAATTTGTTCACAACAGTCTTCAAGAACTTCCAATGGGCTCTCAAAAATCTAGGATATTGCCCAACAACATACCTGCCAGTTGATCAAAAAAAGTAATGACAACAATTCTTAATTAAAAAAATACAGTGTAGCTGTATGACATAAACTAACTATAAAAATTAGTAAAAGCAGCATTCTGGAGAAAATTAGATTAGTGATTCTTTGAGAGAGGTAATTGTAAAACAATGAATAATGTCGAATCAGACTTGTAATCACTATGCACTGGAAAACTTCTGGCAAAGAAAATAACAACTGCCAAGCGACAATGACATCATATCCATACATTATATTGCTTGCAATTACAGCCTTGTTGTCTTTTCCTTTCGTGATTTCACATAGGTTCAGCAAATCGCGTATCACCATGACAAGAAATCTGTTCTCCTGCCAAAGTAAACACAAGGAAAAATGTGAAAAATCAAGATCTTAGCATTCAAACGATAGAAAAAATTGGTAGTTCAGTTTAGAGCAAGTAAATGAAGATGCACATAGAGAACTTCAGTAAAAATGACAGCATGAAACAGCAGTTAGGATGTTCTCTTGAATCTTGGAAGCAAAAAAGTTGCAAAATCAAACTCTTATAAGCAAAATACCTGCTCCTCCACCATCGACCCAGATATAGAACCAATTGCCCAGCATAATGTATTTAGATTGTTCCACGACCAATCCTCACCATTGAGTTGGTTACTAAGTTTCTTCAGCATCTGAGTGATACACAAACATGAAATCTTAATGAACCTCGAAAATTGGCAATTGTGCACCACGAAAATTTTTTGCCCAAAACACCGTGTCAAAGAAATGAAATAGTAGCTAAACAGCACTTGGAACAAAATCAACAAACTTCAATCTCAAGAAAAGGTTAAATCAAGCCAGAAGCAATTAGCAACAGCACTTGGAAGTAGGTTGAAGATAAATAAATGAACAGCTTAACTATTACTAGGTCGTTGGAAGCCCGGTATACAAGACAAATTGCAATTGACAAAAGACAATAGGAATTGCTAAACCTCCTATACTGTAGTTTGCAAATAAATAGAATCATAGTCTCGACTATTTCTTCAGCAGATCGGGAATTTATGCATTTAAGAGCTCTCCAGCAATTAACCATAAAATCACCATAATTGAGAAACCCAAAGCATCTATTTCTGGGTAAACTCTTTGATGCTAATTAGCCATCCAGAATAGTACGATATGAAAATTCAGAACCGATACAAGGTTAAAGAACATTTAACATGCTACTTCAACTACATTTATTCAAGTCACAACAAATTTGATGGCTTTAAAGGAAGTGTACCTGCTTTTCAGTATCGTCATGGTCAAGATGTGACAAGTAGATCAGAGTTTCCCTCATGATCTGCAAAATTTAACATCACCAAACACGTAAAAAGAGGAGGACACAACATTGCAAAACAAGAATCAGGCAAAATGCACTCCGCCAAATATAACATGTATCTCTTAAATTTACTCCAACCCAACAAGATCCATAGAATGTCAATCAAATTCAACAGGTTATTCTGTAAGAACTAACAAGATAGATACCTTGTATTGCACAAGGACGTCATTATCCTTCATTGTTTCACGGACAATGTTCCCATTTTCATCTTCGACAATGAGAACTTCTTCAGGTTTTGCCATGCGAGATATCATAAGTAACCTCAACTTGGACATTGGACCAGAATAAAGCTGTCTCCGCTGCATAAGTTGTGCTCCAAGACCATCATTCATGCCAGAAAGCAGTGGCATCTGCTTAATTAACACAAAAGACTTGGACATAAGCAGTTTGGTTTTTGGAGAGTTCTAGGCAAAAGGGATCCGGGTGCCTTGTCATACCTGAAGGCCCATCAGGTTTGCAGTCATTGCAGGATTATCAAGAGTATGATGTGCTGCTTCAAACAGCTCAAGAACTAAGGAATTCCAGTAGTCCAAGCAAACCTGCCAAACCACACCTTAGCAATCACACACTACCAAGAAAGTTTTTGAATCACAAATAAACAGTGGTATACAATACCTTAAAAACTTCTGTATCATCCACATACGAGATATTAATAAGATACTCAAGTCCCACCAAGAGGGCACCTATATTCTCTTGTGATGATTCTAGCACACGTATATGAGACTGCATACAAAGTAGCTTGTAAGAGAAGAACGCTGACTACTACATTCCAAAATCATATAGCCAATACACAACTTCAAAGTGAATGTTCCCATGTCGTAAACACTAAGTAAAGAAACTTGCCTTAAAAAATGATGTAAAAAACAGAGCCAGATTCTGAATGAAGGCCTGGATAAAGGAAAAAGAAATATCAGTTTACAAGTGAATACAACCGTAAACTAACAATTCACTGTCTCAGACAAACCTGTTCTTCGTTACTTCCATTAGCATAGGCCTCTGGAATGCTTGTATTAGGTGGAAGAACACTCTATACATGTGAAGAAAAACCATCAGATAATGAGCACAATAGCACAACCATAACTAGCCAAACATTAAGGTATAACTAAACAGCCTATATCAACAACATTAACACCTATCATTCGGCAAATTGAGTGTAATGTTTTTACTAAATCCATATAGAATAGCGAACTCAAACACATCATAGCATCTGCTAAAGGACAAAGTCAACACAGACAAAAGTATCTAGAGATGACTAGAATGAGCAATTTAAAGAGGGCCTTCATTCTGTAAACAATAGAACAATGACCTAGTCAAATAAGTTGTACCACCTTTGCTTTAACCATTGTCCTGGGAAAAAACTGAAGAAGTTTCACATATGTCCTACTTAGATTTTACAACGTTTATGATAAGTGATGGTTCCACAGCTGTTCCGAGACAGACCAGTATACAAATCCACTGTTAACTGTCACAAAGTGGACAGAGAAACTAAATACAGCTATACAATGATTAACTAGACTGATTTCACTTATGGTACACTCTTGAACCAATTAAACAAGAACAAAGCGACATCAAGTATTAATTAGCTCACCTGCAACTGCCCCATGAATATGGTGTACATCTTGACATACTGTTCATTATAAAAATCCCCAAAATTAAGGGCAGCAACCTGCATATTAACACAGAAACCAAAAAGTTCACTGAATAACTACGGATCAATTTTACTGTTAAAAGAAACTCTAGTAGAGATCTTGTCATTATATACCTCTGTTAGACACTGAAGTGTGAGATTGCGATAAGATGGCACAGGGAAAAATTTAAGCAGTATTTCCAACTGTAATATGAAAAGACACAAGTCAGGCAGAACTCCTCAAACACGTCTATATTAAGACAGCAAATTGTACAACATGCTTAAAAAGATAATGGTAAGCAACTAGGAAATACAGACCAGAGTTGATTCAAAAATATAGCCAAGCGGAATCCATGAAAGGAAAGCATGCAGTGTAGCAAGCGTTGCCCTGATGAGCTCAGTTCTGTGGGATACTGATAGCACATACAAGCATAGCTCATGGATGAGTTGAAACTCGCTGTAAACAAAGCAACCAATATCTTAGAGAGAGAAGTCTTAATTTATAAAAGGAAAGGAAGATATCTGACCATAATTAATGTGTAAAGATTATATTAGAAGACCCTCTTCTTTGAAATTATATAAGGAGCTCTAAAATCCATACGATGTACAGAATCTTTTATTCACAAGTCAAAACCACATGCTTCACCCGAGAATAGTAGAAATGAACCAGGTTTTAATCACATTCAGTTCTTAAAAATATAATTTAAAAAAAAACAGCAGGGAAGACAAGTGTCTTAAATAAAAGGCTAGTACAAGCCAAAAGAATAAAATACTCGAACAGAAAAACAAAATGCTGCACAAGCTCATGCATTTATCAGAAAGGAAGAAAACAAAATAAATTTATGTAAATGATCTTTCTTTCATAGAATGGAAAAGTATTTTCTACTGAGGCACAAAGTTTCGCCAAAACAGTGACAACCCTTTACATACTATTTTCTTTTTTTCTTTAGAGAACCCTTCAGTCTTCACATCCAATTTTCTCTGGCAACCAACCAAAGGGAAGTTCCAACCTTTCGGATTTCTCTACCATTTCCCTATTTCTACTTAGTTCCTTCTCATCTATATTGCCGATTTTCAAAATAGTAAATGGTTTCTAGACTCTAATCAACATCGTATGTCAAAGCCAATATTTGAGGTTATCCCATATATCAAACAATCCTATGAGGAAAAAATCCCAAGTTAAAAGTTAAACCAAAAATAAACTTATACAGATATGGAATTGGTACCTGTTTAAAGATTGTTTGAGCTCCTTGATCTTTTGTTGAGTCATTTCACCCCTTGAGAAATCGAAAACCTCCTCGCTGAGAAGCTGAAGATAATAGTTCCAAGTTATCAAGGTGTACTCTTGATTCTAATGTTTTCATTGGAAGATGGAAATGAAGATTTAGAGAAACCTACCTTCAATATTGCCATGCAGTTTTCACATATTGTTTCGCTTGTCTTTGCAGCCGCAACTAAGTCAGGAATGAAGCTTCGCCATCTTGCAGGCCACTCGTGCTTCAAAATCTGAAAACATAAATGCCAAGAAAAAATGAATTCTGAAAGACCCTCGAACTTCATGTGTAACTAAAACTAGCCACAGTCAATGATAATAAGGGCACTGTGTGTGTGGCTCAGTGTATGTGTGTGTTCCTTTTTGATAAAGAGAGTGTTGTTGTAGGTATTAAGAGTACCTGAACCAAAATTATGTTTAGCTTGCTAATATACAGCCTTTCCCTCCGGAGAGATGCTTCATCACTGGAAAGCTGAGCTCAATATAGGGATAAGCATAAATGACTCAGTTAATAAAATCCATGGAAACAGAAATTCAATTCAAGGTCCAAAAAAACTTGAAGAGAAACGACAAGAAATGTGTAGTTGTACCTTGACAATAACTTCAGAAATATAGTTTTTCATTCCATCTCGTTGCTCGACAGGCAATGCATTCCATCTATACTTTATAACACCCTCAAGAACCTGCAGGTGAAGCAGTTAAATATCTTACTCAGCTTTCTGCCATATAGGAACTAAACTAGCAGTCCCAAATAAACATAGAAAAAGAACTGTAACAAAACAACAGTTCTTTTTTATTTGAACAGAGCACAATTAACGCCCTTTAGTTTTGTAGTTTTACAAGTGCCAGGTGAAAAGTTGAAACTTAAAAGTTGCCAAAAAAGGGAAGAAGCAATCTTTCTCAACGGACTAAAAGGGAAAGTAGGACAAACAAATTGAAACAGAGTTAAGTAGTTGTTAATACTCTAGACACAACTTTAGCATTCTGGTCCACATTATTTTCCATAAAACAAATTACTCAATTTAAACTATCCAATTTTCAAAAAAGTTTCTGTTTGGGTTGTCAGCCCTCCTGCCTTATCTCCACTATCCAAAAATAACTTTTCAACTTAGTGCTCAGCCTTAAGTTCATACTCCCTTTAACTCAATTTATATGACACTTTCCTTTTTAGCCAGTCCAAAAAGAATGACACATTTTCTTATTTGACAAATATTTAATGACACTAACAAGATCTTACCCATATTAGGTCACGCTTATTCGGCAAAAAAGTCCATAAAAATGTGTTTTTTAAGGGTAATTTTGAATCATTCCTAAGTCTTTCCATATTTCTTAAGCTCGGGGTTCATCAAACTACATCACAAAAGTGGGGAGGAGGGATTACGTGAATTACTTTATTTTGCTTGTATCCGTCAAAGTCACCCTTACCAAAGAGGATATTAATCACAGTTAAACAATTACGTTTATTAAAGCAATCTCAACTCCATTTAAACACTGATACTAAAAATAAAAACGCTAATTACAGTATAACAGTTGAACAATCTCAACCCCATTTAAACACTGAACTTAAATTGAATAAAAGAATCATAGCTGCAAGTACAACATCACAAAGTACTGTAAAACTGACCTGCAAAGCAAAAAACTTAGTATTCAGGCTTTGTGTGCTCGATAGAATGTGAACCACTTGAAGCCACATATCTGGGTTATTTTGCAAATCACGCAAAATATGGTCCGCTGCAGCTCTCTGCAAAGCAACACATATAGTATATGATTAACATAAGAACAGTGAAAATTTTCTAAAGCTACGCCCGACTGTTCAAAAGAGGAATCATCAGCAGTGATAACATAGCAAACCCATTGACAAGCTCTACATATGATCCTTCTGGGCTAAGCCATCTTATGCTTATTCTCTATAGTTGTTCATCATAATAGTTCCTTTTATCCGCAAAAAGTATAATCTGTACTCTATTATCTACATATTTAATTTGGAACAACACTTTTTTTATGACAAGGGGAACCCGCAGCCGCTACCCATTGGGTGTGCATAGGTAAAACCCCCGCTCCTATGCAATAGGTCGCAACCAAAAAAAAGAGGTAACCCGCACTAGGCAAGCCCGGAAAAACAACAGCAAACACTTGAGATTTCTTCTCTTCCAAGTCTAGCAGGAAATTGAGGGGTCCTCATAAATATCTGGTGGCCAAATATAAACAGATGCAAAACAGCAAAAGTGACATTAAATGACAGATGGAAGTTAATAACACTTACCACTGCCATTATTATTACTATTATTATTATTATTATTATTATTATTATTTTACTATTATTATTATTACTACTACTACTATTATTGTAATCCAGATGGAAGTTTCTATGGCTTATCGCTATCACTGTTATTATTATAATCCAGATGGAAGTTTCTATCGCTTTACACAATCATTATTGTTACTGTAATCCAGTTGGAAGTTTCTAGCTTTCAGTTACCATTATTGTTATTGTAATCCAGATGGAAGGTGTATTTCGCTTATCACTCTACAAACCAGGTGGAAGTTTCTATCGCCTACCGATACCATTGCTATTGTAATCCAGATGGAAGTTTCTATTGCTTTCACTATCACTATTATTATTGTAATCCAGATGGAAGTTTCCATCGCTTATCACTATCAATATTGTAATCCAGATGGAAGTTCCTATTGCTTACAACTGTCCCTATTGCTATGGTAATCAAGTCTTTGAAATATTATTGTGACTTGGCTAGCAATGAGAACAAAGATTTTGCGAGTTCCACTCCTAAAACTAAATGCTCTCGTGTATGAAACTGAATTGTGATTCACAAATTCACACTAAACACTCACAAATGATATTTGCCTTTTTTAAAAATAATATGATGCTTACTAATTTACAGAATAGACCATGTTATTCAAGTGGTGGAGCTACAGCTGTATAAAGCATTCAAGTGAGCCTTATAGAAAGCAAAAGGCAACAGACATCTTTTTAGAAGTGTTCTAGCAGCAACAAGCCATTATACACCAACAGGGTAACTAGTGCCATACTAGAGAACTGCTGAGTTTTAATTATATAAGTACGAAAAAGGATATACAGATCCCTTGCGTTTCTCTATAGATGTAGCAGGTTTGAGAATTCTTCTAATATGCCACTATCTACCTATCTTTACAATAATGAGATTATAATGTGGGATACCACGGAGAAAGAACCGCCTACATCCAAAGCCTTCATTTTTTTCATATGTAGGTGAGAACTTTCCCCCTTCTCATGCAGATTTCTCCAACTCTTCCCTTTCCTTTAAACCTGGGGTGAGGGGCGAAAAAACTGTAGGATTGTACATTCCAAGCATCTGAAACTACGAATCCTTAGGAATTGAACAAACATTAGTCAATGTCTTGGTGACATCAACAAGTTCAGCAAAAATACAGGAATGCTTGTCCATAAGCAATAGAAATTATTAAAATTCCCAAATGCTTGTAACCTATAACAAACCTAATGTTGCACTTTTTTGAAGTGCGTTTAAGCCAAAAATATCTTTTAACCACATTAGGAAAATTAAAGAAGTGCTTATAAGCACTTGGTTTTAATATTAAAACGATAAAAAAAAGAAAAACACAAAGTCCACTATGACTAAGTAAAAAACTAAAAGCCAATCCAAACAGAGCTCCAACAGCAAAACAAATTAGTTTTAAAAAAAAAATGCATCCCCTATACAGACGCCATTCTACTCAACTTAACACCAGCAATCAAAAAAGTTAAAGTCATTCCAAGCCATCGAAAACGAAAAAACAAAAAATTTAACCAGCAATTGTCAGATAAACTGAACAAATTAAGAGCAACAGCAAAAATGCTCTCACCTCTTCCTTAGATCCGGTTCCATAGAAAGCAGCAACAGTAGCGTCAAGCAACGAAACATCAATGGGCTGACTCAAATCTCTCAGCTTCTCCGCCGCCATGGTGAGAAGGAACGAACGAACGAACAGAGTGAGTGATAAACCCTAGAAGAAATCAGAAGCAAAGCAGTAAAACCCTAGAAACGAGAAGGAAAACCCTAAGCAGAGAAAGAAAAAGTGAGCGCCTCAATTGTTAAAAAGGTGTTTTCAAAGATGTGGATTTTGTAAAAAAAACATGAGTTTCTAGAAAGAGGCCAAAAGGGGAGAAAACATAAACAGAGAGACAGCTTCAATTTGACGCAGAAAGAGTATATAGAGAAAAAATAGGAGAGTAAATATATATATATATATACGTACACTACTATTAACTAAAACGAGGGATTTGGGGAAGTTAATTTTCAAGCGATTTTCCCTCCTCTCTTTTTTTTTTTTCGTAATTAGTGTAGATGACACGAGCATTTTTTCGTCTGTATTTTTATATAATTTTTTCTTTTGGTTTATTTTGATTCAAACTTTGTCGGCGACCGCCATTTTATTTAACAGAACTTAGACTGTGTAGATTCTATGCTCCACAGATTTTACTGTGTGGAATTATAGTAAATATTGTAGTTCCTCTCGTTATTTAAAAAATTGGTAAAATATGAGCGTTGTGATTGGTTTCTTTTTCTTTTTTTTTCGCCTGATTTCATGTTTAAATTTGATTAATTTGAAACTTTTATATTGTCAAGTCCATTTCTAAAGGTGATGCTGCTAATAGATTTTTTTTTCGTATTCGTATCTAATTTAGAATAACGTATGTTTTGGAAGAAGCTTGTACAATTCGAAAAGGAGTTTTAATTGATATAAAAGATGAATATAATTCGACTGAGCCGAAGTTTCGGAAGAAAAGTGTATTTTTTTTCTTTTTTGTTTTTGAATTTATCGTGAGACGAGTTTTATCAGAAATTGTCATTTTGTTTTTGAGGTAGAGCTTAGGTCTACGTACATTTAGTTCTCCTTTAATTTCACTCTATGGAATTATACTGGATATGTCATTGTTGTTGTTGTTTCATACAAGGTTAGTGAAACATGTGTGTTGCGACTATTTTTGAGTGTTGTTATAATACTTTCTTCATTTTTTTCTCGATGTTTTGACATTTATGTTGAAGTTCGAGTAACTTAAATTTGTTCATCATCAAGCTTATTTTGGGTGTTGATGGTGCCAACATAAAAAATTTAATTCAATTTTAATTAGGAAAGACATATGCTTTTGAAAAAACTTGTATTGTTTGGAAAGAGATTTTGATTTATCAAAAGATGATTCTACTTCAATTTATAAACCTTTTGGCACATTTGTATATAACAAAGAAACTACTTTGAAAGAATAAATAGATTTAGCTGGAACAATGGGGTTGTAGCGAGACCGTAGAATAGGAGAAATCAACCACATTAAAATTACCTTCTTGAAGAAATCGTTTGACATTTAAAAATTGTGAAGCAACAGCCAAACAATTTTGTTGGGACTATACCGATAGCTAAAACGAATCTCTAATCCAACGAACTTAAGAAGAGGCCCACTAGTGGAATAGTTAATTCATATAAAGGCTTATCCAAAATAGCTTGGTTCACTGACTGTATAAAAAAAATAATAGAAATTTGATAACTTGAAATCTCGGTGCTTGCTACTCTGGCTCGAAAAGGCTTCTGTAATTGTATAATGGGCCAAAAATGGAGGGATCAGGTATAGATTCGTGAAGAAGCAAGCTTATCCAGGCCTAGATTGTCAGCTGTTAGGTATGTCCATCTATTTTAAAATTTCTCTGATCTTCGATGCGAGCTGCGTAAGGCAAAAACTCGTCCCGCATACGGTTAGGAGGCCAAACCCCACCGTAGCAAGAAGGGCGCGACTTGGGTCAATTAACACAAAAAAAGATACAGTTAACTCAACGGTTGCCTTTGAATTCGAACTCCATATTTGCGAGGTCTTGACTATTTACATGGACTCACTTTTTATTCCCTTTGTGAAAATGTATACATTCGAGTTTAATCGTTGAAACTTTTAATTAACAATAGAGAATTATCAATTATCTTATTATAAATCATGTTATTATGTTCTCCACTTTTGATATATGAAACAGGGAAAAGTAGAGGTCTTGTTTCACTATTTTTTTTTTTAATTGTTTTTTCATTGATTATGATTTGTATTTATCAAATTCATTGCTAATATGATAAAGACGTAAGAAACTTTGGATGTTGAATGTGATATTTATTATCTTTTGAGTGTTGCAATGTCACGTCTTTTTTGTCTGATTTTAAATTTTCATGTCAAAATTAAATTAATTTATATTCACGTATTTTTTGGCATAAACATTAATCGCATAGATATGGAGGAGGTAAAACATGTTGTTCGCAATGGAAGGAAAGATACCACTTTTAAACTAATTTTTTTAGGCGATGCTACTAACAAAAAACTATTCGTACTCAAATTTAATTTAGGAAGTCGTATGCATCGAAATAAGCTTAAATAGTTTAGGAGGCGATTTTGATTGTTAGGAAAAAAACAAACCTACTTCAATGGATAAAGAACGCGGTCATACATAACATAAAAGAAAACGTTGAAATGGTAGACAAATAACTAGATCAACGGGGGTTATATCAAAACATATTATAGGGGGAAAAAATCGACCATATCAAAAATGTCTTCTCAGGAGGTCCAATTGATCAAAAACTGTCAAGCAATTGTTGCACAAGTGAATAACGATAGGGTGAACCAATTTATTTTAATAAAGCGGATCTAAAAGTTGACTAGATAAACATTAAAAAGAATACCAGTCATTTTACTATAATCTACATTAGTATCTCTTGATAATAGATATATTAATTACTAGATAACGTTATTACTCTAGATTTGATCATGGGACGATAAATTATTTAATTTTTTTTTATTATTTGAAATCAAACATAATGTTTCTTAGCTCACTTCATTGACAAATAGATCATATTATTAAGTGGCAACTAACATAGTTATCTTTGCTTATTTTCTCAAAATGAAAACTCACTTGTCAATCATCATTTTAAACCAATCATTTTAATTGATATCATGATTCTTTTTACGTTAACTTTTAATTTATATTTATTTATGCGGACTTAATTAGTTTTATTTTTAAAAAAATAAAAATTATGATACTTATGCCAGCTTGTATATGTCAATTAATTACCTATGGTATATATTGCCTCTCATTAATATGAGTATCAAATAGTTTTAATCGACAAACATCATTAAAAAGAGAAAAAATCACGTGACACTTTTACCTTGGTTGAATATAAACATGAAAATGACATAATTCTCAATCTATTCATTTATTATTAAGTCATACTCGAATTTCTATGTAATAAATATTGTTTTTTCTTAAAAAATATATTTTTTAAGTCAAAATAAAATAAATTTAAATTCTAAAAGGAAATTTAAATTGGACAACATACGAGAGTAAAATAAATTAAAATATTTTATTGCATTGAATCGCCAATGTGCAATTTCACATTTGAAACATTGATTCATAATTATAGGCCTGTCTTGTAATTATATTTTTAAAAAAGTCTTATAACTATTCTAATAGAAGAAAACATTGGGACTCTTTGTAAATATTTTTTTAATAAATATATTTTAGATTTTCTTAATTTTTTTAGTATTTTTTTCTTACCATACTTCTTAATTATTAATTCTTTTAATGTCTTTGTCTATATATTATCCCTTTATCACATATTTTAGGACTCCTTAATTATTAATTTTCCTTATATATCTATCATATATTAATTACCAAATTTTCTAATATCTCTTATCATATTTTTTCTCTTATTATATATTTTAGGAATTCTTAATTACTAATTTTCCTATAATTTCCATCATATATTTTAATTATATTGTTTCTTGATATTCAACCATATATTTTGATTATTAATTTTTCTAATACCTCTTATCATATATTTCAGGTATCTTTAATTATTAGTTTTCCTAATATACCAGATATCTTAATTATAAACTTTCCTAATGCCTTTTATCATATGTTTTAGAACTCTATAATTATTAATTTTCCTAATATACTTATCATATATTTTATAACTCCTCAATTATCAATTTTCCTAATATATATATTATATATTCTTGGATTCCTTAATTCTAAATACTATAGAGAAATAATTAATTAGTAATTTGGGAAAAATAGTAGATAATGATATTGTATAATTGTAGATATTTTAATGGAGGGCAAAAAGTCAATTAACATTTCTAAAGAGCTTGATACATTTAATATAACATAGATATATATAAAACATACAATTTAAAATATTTTATGATTTTAAAACTAATAATAAAAATATTCATACTAATTATGAAGGTTTTTCATTTTAAAATTTCAATTAGATATATATAATTTAAGATATTTGTTGATTTTGAAACTAATAATAAAATTATTGTTATTGTTATAAAGCTTTGTTTGTCATTAAAATTTCAATTCATAATTTCATATTTCATACACAAAATAAATTACGGATCCAAACATAAAATTTATTTAGATTATTCACGATAAATAACCAAATATTATACAATTTTATGTTGATTTTTATAAGGAAATTGAATTTCACCAAACCCAACAAACATATGGTTCAAATAGGTGTTGAATTAGGAAGGTACTTAGCTAGGCTTATAAGCTAATTGTATCGATTTATTTATGTGTTTGAGAAATCTTTAAAGTGCTGATTATTTTTTTTTTAAAAAGTAGGAGAGTATATGTAATATATATATATATA